>NW_007036691.1:111431-147449 GCF_000164805.1 Carlito syrichta | reverse complement strand
GCGAGACCTCATCTCTACAATAAATCAAAAAATCAGCCGGGCGTGGTAGCGCATGCCTGTAATTCTGGCTACTTGGAAGGCCGAGGCGGAAGGATCGCCGGAGCCCAGCAGGTCGAGGCTGCGGTGACCGAGAGCGGCCACTGCACTCCAGTCTGGGCGACAGAGTGAGACTCCAACTCAAAAACAAACAAACAAACAAACAAACAAACAAACAAACAAACAAAGCTGCCCTTCTGTCGGTCAGTGGTGATTTTAAGGTTTTCTCATGCAGATTTCTATCGGCACAACAAATCACCCCTTGAAACAACATTTATAATCTCACACAGCTTCGGTAGGGGAGGAATTTGGGAGCAGCCTGGCTGGGTCGTTGGCTCTATCTTGGGGGTCTCTTAGGACGCAGCAGTCATGGTGGTGGCTGAGGCTTGGTTGGTGCTTTCAAGACGGCAAATTGGTGCTGGCCTTTGGTCCTCTTTGTGGGCTGCTTGTGGGTCCTCACAGCATAGCAGCTGGCTTACGCCGAACAAATCATCCGAGAGAGAACCAGGTGGAATCTACAATTACTTTCGTAACGTAACATTGGTTGTTGTATAACATTACTTCCACAATATTCCAACGGATACCCGGACCAGGACTCTTCAACGTAGAGGGTCTATACAAAGGAGTGAATACATGGGGATGGGGATTATTGGGACCGCCTTGGGGGTGTAAGTGTAGTGTTCTGATGTTGAGTTAGATCATGGCTTCAGAATCATGGAGTGTGCGTGTGTGTGTTTGTGTGTGTAATTTACATTCATGGATTGCCTGTATTAAATGTACCTTGCATTCCTGGAATAAACTCTGCTTGATCATTATGTATTACTTTCACAGTGTGGTGATGAATTCGGTTTGTTAGTAAGTATTTACGCCGGGCTCTCTCAGCCTGTAATCCCACGCCTTTGGGAGGCTGAGGTGAATGGATTGCCTGAGCCCGCGGGTTCGAGACCCGCCTGGGCCGTCGAGACCTCATCTCTACAGTAAATCAAAAAATCAGCCGGGCCTGGTAGCGCCTGCCTGTGATTCCGGCTCCTCGGAAGGCCGAGGCGGAAGGATCGCCGGAGCCCAGCGGGTCGAGGCTGCGGGGGCCGGGAGCGGCCTCTGCCCTCCGGTCTGGGCGACAGAGACTCCAACTCAAAAATAAATAAATAAGTAAATATTTACTATTTTTGCATGAAGCTGTATTAACGTGTAGTTTTATTTAAACATTTTTTGGACTACCAGATTTAAGTATCCATATTATGTTTGCTATATAAAATAATTTTGAAAGCTTCACTTCATTTTCTTTTAAAAAAATTTGTATTTTAAAGATATGCATACAATTCAGGGTTAGGTGTATGACTGGTAAAGTGTGGGCCTTTTCTTTCATTTTCTAAGTTTTGAAAAATGTGTGTAGCCGTGAAACTATCTGGTTATTGATAGTTTGGTAAAATTTGCTTGTGTTTTTTGGTCTGGAATAGCCTTGAGAAATTTCTTTTCTTCCCCATAAAAATTGGTCCTTTTAAGTTTGCTAACTCTACTTGAGTAAATTTTGGGAAAATATATTTTTTCAAAAAATTATTCATTTGATACTGGTTTTTAAATTTATTTGCAGAGAGTTGTGCATAGTAATTTTATGATTCTAAAGTTTTCTTTCGTTTCAATAGCCTTTTCTTTTTTAATCATTTTTTATTTTATAAATTTGTGCTTGCTCCTCTTGTTTCTTGATTAGGTGAGCTACTGATTTGTCTACTTTATGAATATTCTTCAAAGAACCAAGATTTTAATTTATTAATTAGGTTTGCTGAATTTTTCTTCCTGACTGCATTAATTTTCATTTTTTATCTATTATTTCCTTCTTTGTGCTTTCTTTTATCTAACTTTGTTGTTCTTTTAAAAACACTTTTAGTTTGCAACTTAATTAATTTGTTTTAATTGATATACATTGCTTTCTTTTAATTACTGCTTAAAGGTATTCTACAGATTCTGTTATGTAGTATTTAATTATTATTATATTTTAGGAATTTCAAAATTTAGGATTGCATTTCCTCTTTTACTCAAGATTTAAGACAAAGAAATGTAGTTTCCAGGTGATTTTTAATTTTTTATTATTATTATTTTTTGAGTCGAAATCTCATTCTTTCGCTTAGGTTGGAGTGCAGCTGCACAATCACAGTTCACTGCAGTCTCGATCTCCTGGGCTCAGGTGATTCTTCCACCTCAGCCTCCTGAGTAGCTGGGGCTTCAGGTAATTTTGGGGGGGGTGGTTGGGGGTCTCACTCTGTCACCCAGACTGGAGTGTAGTGGCACAGTCATGACTCACCTCAGCCTTGACCTCCTGTTTTTTGACTTTAGGTAGAGATGAGGTCTTGTTATGTTTCCTTGGCGGGTCTTAAACTGGACTCAAGAGATCCTTCTTCCTGGGCCTCCCAAAGTACTGAGATTACAGGCATACGCCACCATAACTGGTGAATTTTTAAAATTTCCAAATATTGTTATTCCTTATTTCATTGTGTTATCATCAGAGAGTGTTGTTTGTAATATTTCTTCTCCATATGACTTACCAATACTTTCTTTGTTACCTAATATTTCATCAATTTTGTAAAAGTTCCAAGTGTACTTGAGAGGAAAATGCATTTTCTTTTTTTTTTTTTTTTTGAGTTGGAGTCTCACTCTGTTGCCCAGACTGGAGTGCAGTGGCCGCTCCCGGCCACCGCAGCCTCGCCCTGCTGGGCTCCGGCGATCCTTCCGCCTCAGCCTTCCGAGGAGCCGGAATTACAGGCATGCGCTACCACGCCCGGGTGATTTTTTAATTTTTATTGTAAAGATGAGGTCTTGCTGCCCAGGCGGGTCTCGAACCCGCGGGCTCAGGCAATCCACTCACCTCAGCCTCCCAAAGGCGCGGGATTACAGGCTGAGCCACCGAGCCTGGCTTGCATTTTCTTTTATCAGGGTATGTTTGATATGTTTCTATAAGATCTGTCTTACTGAGAATGTTGATAGGTCTTTTATAATAAATTGTCTACTTAACCTGTGTTATATTAGGAGTAGAACACTACAGTCTAGTATTAGTGCGCTTCTGTATATTTATACTTGTTTCTCCTATAGTTTTTGCTTTATAAAGATGGTTGCTTGATTATTTGGTGCATAGATATATTCCTGGACTAAATTTCTATCTCTGTTTTGAATTACTTATTTTAGTATTAATGTTAAGTTTTTTTTTTTTTTTTGACTTGCCTTCTACCACATCTAGTATTAGGATTGGAGACCTTGCTTTCTTATTAATTTTATTTGACTGCCTTTTTTCATCCCCTTAGATTTGGCCTTTCTGAATAACATTTTTAATGTGTGACTCATGTTTCATGACTTTAATATTTCTTTGAGTTAATTATTAATATGATTATTAATAATTATTAACTGGTCTATATGCTGTCATTTTATTTCTGTTATAATTACTATATAATTACTATGTGATTTTATTCTATTTTCTATTTCTCTACATGATATGCTTGCTTTGCTCTTTAATTTTTAAAATTTCTTTTGGTATTAGGATTGGGTTTAGTGATAACTTTTGTACTTATACCTTTTAAAAACTCCTTTCTCCACTGGTTAGCCTTTATTATCTGTTTTGCAGGTTCTGATGCATCCTTTGACTTCTCCTTTTTATCTTTACAATATATATGTTTGCAAACAGTGGTCCAGTGGGAGTCCCTGAAAACACTCATAGAATCTGTGAGGTCAAAACTTTTTTCATAGTAACACTACAATATTATTTTACTTTTCCACTCCCTTTTTCTCATGAGTACACATGAAAAATTTCCAGAAGCTACATGATATGTAATAATATCATTGTCTGGTGACTGATAAAATGTGTGAAGCACATATGAAAATCCAGCTGTCTTCCATTGAACCAGCCCTAAAAGGAATTTGCAAAAATGCAAAATGACTCTTTTTTAAAAAATTGATTTTGGGAGGGGGAGCATACCTCATCAACAAGGGTAGCATAATGAACATTTGTATACCTAACCCTGAATTGTGCCCCACATCTTTAAAATAAATTTTTTTTTAAAAAAGAAACATTAAGCCAGGCTTGGTGGCTGTAATCCCGCGCCCCTGGGAGGCTGAGGTGAGTGGATTGCCTGAGCCCACGGGTTCGAGACCTGCCTGGGCAGCGAGACCTCCTCTCTACAATGAATCAAAAAATCAGCCGGGCATGGTAGCACGTGCCTGTAATTCCGGCTACTCAGAAGGCTGAGGCGGAAGGATTGCTGGAGCCCAGCAGGTTGAGGCTGCGGTGGCTGGGAGCGGCCACTGCACTCCAGTCTGGGCGACCGAGTGAGACTCCAACTCAAAAAAAAAAAAAAAAAAAAAAAGAAACATTAAATGTATCAGAAACACTAAAAAAATGATTTTATTATGCAATACGTTTATTATTATTTTTAAAACTTCTCAGTTTTAATTTTTAATATTGAAGATATTGATATTATTCACATAAACACAAATTTTCTGAAGCCCTCAACACTTTTAGAAGTGAAAGTTTTCAGAGGCCCAAAATTGAGAACTGCTTCTATACAACAATCAACCAATTTATTCTACTTTTCACTTTCCCTCTCCTTTCTCTTCCACTTTTTATTCATATTATTTTTACTTTATCATAACATATGACATTTTATATTATTCCTCTACTCTTGTTTCTACTGTTGCTTTAGTCTTAGGTTAAATGTGTTAAATTCTCTTTATTACTCCTTTACCTGAATTTCCTCAGTCATAACTTAGTTGGACGAAACACATCTTTTAGTAGATTCTTCAAGATGATCTCATGAATACAGGATTCTCCAAATTCTTGCGTGTTTTTTATCTTATTTTTAATTTATGGCCTTGATATAGAAGAATAGCTTAGTTGGATATAAAATCCTCCATTCATATTTTTTTCTCTTGAATTTCTTGCAAATGCTGATTGCTTCTTGTGTTGATTTGTATGTTGTTCCTGAGGAGTCTGATGCTAATGGAATTCTCTTGTCGTTGTAAGTTTTTTGGTTTTTTTTTTTTGCCTACTTGGACACCTGAGGAAATTTATCATTTCAAATTTATTAAACTTTATCATTAAAGTTTAATAGTTTTATTAGAATATATCTGAGGGTTGACTATTCTGGGTGAATTTTCTGGTGGGCCCACTTAATATGTGGATTTAGATTTTCTATAATTTTCTTCATGTATTCTTAAATTATAATTTCAAATATTAGTTCTATTTCATTGTGTTTTTTCCAAAGAGTCCAGTTATGTATAATTGGATCTTCTTTGCTAGTCTTTCATTTAAATCTTTTAATATTTTTATCCTATTTTTATTATCTTAGTTGTTTTCCTGTTTTTCTTCATTTTCTTTTATTAAATGATCACTTGAATATAATCTTCCTAAGGTAAATTGTAACTTAATTTTTCATTACTTTAAAAAAATTCTGTTTATTATTTGTTTATTCAGAGACAGGGTATTGCTCTGTGTCCCAATCTGGAGTACAGTGGCATGATAATAGCTCAGTGCAGCCTTGAGTACCTGGCCTCAGATGATTCTTCTGCCTCAGCCTCCTGAATAGCTGGGATTACAGGCATGTGCCACAACAACTGGCCATTTAAAAAAATCTGATGTAAACACAGGGTCTTGCTATGTTGCTCAGGCTGGTCTTAACTCCTGGCCTCAAGCAATCCTCCCACCTCAATCTCCCAAAGTGTTGGGGTTACAGGTGTGAGCCACTGCACCTGGCCTTAATTTTTTATTTCTGAGATAATTCCCTTTTCTTCCATTTCTTTTGATCAACTCATATGCAATTTCTTCTTGTTTTATGTCCATTTCTATTCCTTAGATTTTGATTATCTGATTTAAGGTGTTTTTTATAGTCTTGCATGCTTATTTGAACTATTGTGCTACAGTTTCTTTTGCTTTGGGGGTGGTGTGGGAGAAATTAATGAGTTTGAACGCTTAAATTTTAAGTTTCAATTTTATTCATTCAGTAGCTTTCGATAGATGTAGCTCTTTTTCAGTCCTTATGTTGTGGAAGAGGATGGTGACGTGGAGAGATTACTTTGGGAGACCCTCCCAAAACTCGGAATTTATTTATAAAATATTGTATATTTATTCTTACACGTTTAAACTTCAGTCACCTTCAAAGTGATACTCTCCATTTGATGCCACACACCTATCAAGAAGCTTTTTCCGCTCAAAACAGTTTTTGAACTTGGCAGTTTTGATACGTTGTAGTGCTGCTGCGATTCTTTTCTCACCTCTTCCACACTGTCAAAACGTTGCCCTGTGAGGACTTTTTTCATCCGGGGAAACAAAAAAGTCGCTGGGGCGAAATCGGGTGACTAGGGAAGGTGAGACATGGGATCATGCCATTTGTGGTGAAAAACTGTTGAACCATAAGCAGGGTGTGGGCAGGTGCGCTCGTTAATCTCCCGTCATGAAATGGGCAAATGCATTTAAAGAATGTTCCAAAAAAATTCACTGAAGCTGAACACAGCCTCTCACAACCACTCTAGCCGGTACACTGGTGCCCATGGGTTCCTAGAACACTTCCCTTGCGTGGGAAATCTGTACTTCAAGGGGCCCGCCCTCCAAAAGAGAATTCCTGTTTTTTTTGGGTCCCCCCAGTATAGTTATTTAATTCAAGAGCTCTCTTTTCTGTCTGTGTAATGAAGCACCTTTTTTTCAGTGGGTATCTCTCTTCCATGAATGTATAAATATATGTCTGTGTCTCCCCTGCCCCGTAGTGGGAAACTTGCTCTCTTTTGTCTTGTAGGATCCCCAATTTCTCTTCCGTGATTCTTTTTTCCCTCACCAAGACTCCGAAGTGTCATTTCATACTGTCTTTCCCCCTAAGATGCTGTGCCTCTCTGAGCCTGCCGCTTTGAGTGTGGCACGTCTTAAAGCCTGTAGTTAAACTTCTTGTTAAGCTTTGTCAGAATTAGTTCTGGCTTTCTCTTTCTGGGAGTGACTTGACTTTAATTGTAGACACACCATTCCCCTTTTCTTTCTTCCCACAGCTTTCCTGGACTTCCCTCACTCTTCACAGATGTTTGCAGTGGGAGCTAGTGTTCTCTGTCTTCTAGTTAACTGGAAGAATAGACTTTTTGTGGCTTTCTTTGTTTTTGTTAATCCTTATAGTTTGAAAAGGCTGTGGAGTGACTTAGATTTAGACAGCCACGATTATCCTCAGACTACCCAGAGGCAATCAAAGGAATCACCTTTTTCCCCCCACAGAGTGTATTATGCTTTTATTTTATTTTGTATATTTATGAAGTTCGAGATTTTAAAAAACTAATCTCATAGTTTTACCTACTACCTTTGTATCTTACACATATCAACAGTCTCCCTTTTTATATAGTGTTATGAAGTAATTCGGTTTTATTTTCCTCCATCTAGTAAACAAGTTTTCCAGTACTTTTTCTTAAACAATCAAATCTTTTCTTCATTACTTGCCTTTTGTCATATATAAAGTATTCAAATACATTATGGCGTTTCTAGGCTACTTATTGTGTTCCATTGGTCTATTTATTTATTATTATGGCTTATATCTTCATATCTGGTGGCCTGCTTTTTAACTTTCTGTTTTTTAAATTTAAATTAAATTAAATTTCTTTTAAAGATGTGGGGTACAATTCAGGGTTAAGCATACAAATGTTGATTATGCAGGTACCCTTGTTGATGAGGTATGTCCCTCCCTCCCCTAGCAGTTTCCCTCAACTGCCAATCCCACCCTCCTCCCCTGACAGTTTCCCACTACTGTCAATTCCTTTCTTATAGTATTATAATAGTTCAAGTTCTGCTTATGAATGAGAATGTATGGTACTCTGCTCTTTGCTTCTGTGATAGATCACTGAGTATGATTGACTCCAAATCCATCAAAGTTGCTGCAAAGTCCATATATTTGTCCTTTTTTATGGCTGCATAATATTCCATTGTGTATATGTACCACCCTTTTCTTTTTTTTTTTATCCAGTTCATCTTTGATGGGCAACATGGTTGGTTCCATGTTTTTGCTATTGTGAATAGGGCTGCAACAAACATACGTGTGCAGTTATCTTTTTTGTAGAATGATTTGAGTTCTTCCAGGTATATTCCCAGTAGGGGAATTGCTGGGTCATATGGAAGGTCTTTCAGAAATCACCACACTGTCTTCCAGAGAGGTTGCACTAGTTTGCACTCCCACCAGCAGTGTAGAAGTGCTCCTTTTTCTCCGCATCCTCGCCAGCATCTGTTGTTGTTTTAGTAATGATGGCCGTTCTTACTGGGGTTCGGTGGTATCTCAATGTTTTTGTTAACCACTCATGTTTGCGTTTCTCTGATGATGGGTGAGGGTTGAGCCCTTTTTCTTGTGTCTGTTGGTTACCTGAATACCTTCTTCTGAGACGTGTCCATTCATGTCTTTTGCCCACTTTTGAATGGGGCTGTTTGTTTCTTTCCTTTCGGCGCGTTTGAGTAAATATGATAAGTTCCTCAAGGGCATTCAAGTTGAAATTTGATTGGGCATTCACACATTATAATGAAAAATTTTACATCTTTAAAATTATTATTAATTTCACTCAAATCATGGAAGATTTTTCCATTTGTTCTGATCACCTTTTGTGTCCTCTATTAGATTTTAAAATGGTTTTTTAGCAAGATATTGAGTTTTGTAGCTTAGGTTAATTCCTAGATATTTCATAGTTTTTGTTATTTATCTTATTTTCTATTGTACTTTCTAATTGGTTATTGCTGGTGTTAGAAACACTATTGATTTTTGTAGGTCAATCATCTATCAGCAACATTGCTAACCTCTCTTTTTTTTCTAATACTGTGCCTCTAGATTCTGTTGATTTTCCTAATAGATAATCATATATACTCTACAAAGAATGCCTCTACTTTCTCACTGTTGTGTTTTGAGCATTCTATTTTGCATTCTCTGGTAAAATAAAAATAGAGAAATATATTGATATCAGATTTGTTTTTTATTTTCCATGAACTTCAGTTGTCCTTACCCTCACTGTCCAAAGTGATTATTTAAGAGTTGACTGAAAATATATATGTACGTATATTGTACAAGTACACACCCACACACCCCCACACACACATACACACACACACCCACACCCACACACACATTAATGTTGCATATAAATCCCACTAGAAATCTAAAAAAATCATTATTTGTACCATGGAAGAGAAAATATTCAGCCTCTAAAGGTCCAATGAACTAACTACAGTGGAGAAACACTACCTTGTAATGGTCTCCTTTGTATTGTATCTGTTGTTAGTATTGATCTTATACCTTGGTGAGTTAACAAAATTCTAAAATATTAGTGCCTATTTTACTTACTTGACTTAAAACTTTTATTGACATTATTTTTAATTCAATTTATTATACTAAAGTATGCAATAATAAATTAAAACATTCAGTTAAATTGTATCATTCAAGTAACATGATTTAAATGACCTAGAACGAGACAGAACCAAAAAAATCTCCTTTTAATTTATTTCATATTTCTACCTCAACTCTCTTTTGCTACTGTCAACAGTTTTCTGTGTATTCTGTTATCCTGCTTCCTTATTCTTAAGGACATGCAATATGGCATGACTTTTTTCTTCAGTTACTTTAAAGATATATTATTCATTGAAATATAACTCACATACCATGAAATTTATCATTTTTAAGTGTTTAATTCAGTCGTTTTTAGTATACTCACAAAGCTGTGTAACCTACTGTGCCGCTACCTAATTTTTGAACATTTTTATCATCTCCAGAGAAACCTCATACTTATTAGTAGTCATTCTCCCTTTCTGCCTCTCCCCGGCCTCTGGTGACCATTATTCTACCTTTGTTCACTATGAATTTACATAGACTGGTCATTTCATATAAACTGAATCAAACAATATGCTTTTCTTAGCTACACATAATTTTAAAAAATAAGTATTACCAGAATCGTAATAAACATTATTCTGATTCTTTTTCCCTCACTATTTTTTCTGTGTCATCTTATATATGTTCATTTAGTTATTTTTAATAGCATTATAGTGCACACAGACTAGATGCATTATGATTCATTTACACATTCCATTCCTGATGGATATATGAGTTATACCGGTCAATGTTATCAACAGTTTCGTACAGAACACTTGGTTCACACATACAGTGTGCATGTGTGAATGTCTCATCTAGAAGGGGCAATGAAACCAAAAGGAAATAGTAGTACTCACTGTAAGTTATTGTGCAGGTGAAGCAAGACAATACTAGTGCTTAGAACAATGTTATACACACAGCAAACTCTCAATAAATGCTAGACATTATGAATATTACAAAAATATTCAGATCTGCAGTAGCATAGAAAATGTTTCTAGTGTAATAAATAGTAAGTTCAAAAAGCAACCTAGTAAAATAACATATTCTTTGGTTGCAATTGTGTGAAAACAATGTCTACTTATACATAAAAACTTAAAGGAAATATGTATATGAGGACTGACAGTTTATTTTGTGAACTCATTCTAGAAAAAGTGCTACGTACCACATTGCTGTGTATCACTATGATCACCTTTGAAGTACTCCCCTTGGGAAGCTTTGCACTGATGCCAGCACCTAGTCCACCCATCACAAAACAATTTTGGAATTCTTTTTCTGGAATGACCATCAGAGCTGTTATCATATTATCAAAATGTCTTCCTTTCAATATTTTCCCTGTCTTTGGGTAACGTAAAAAGTCATTTGGAGCCAGATCAGGTGAGTAGGGAGGGTGTTCCAATACAATTATTTGTATACTGGCTAAAACTCCTTCACAGTCTATGATGTGTGAGCTGGTGCCTTGTCATGATGCAAGAGCTCCTTAGGGATCATTTTTGCACACCCCTTTCCCATGCCAAGATTTTCAGTTAAGATTTTCCTAATTGTTTCTCTATTATTATTTATTTGATCTGCTATGCTTCTCAATGTCAGCTGACAATTTTGATCCACAATTCAGCAAATTTTTGCAACGTGTCTGTCAGTTCTACTCGGTACTGGCCGTCCTGACCTTTCTTCATCAGTGACATTTTCTGACCCCTCAGAAAATTGTTTACTCTATTTGTACACTGTCTTTTTCTTCATGGCATTATCCCCATAAACTTGGACTAACATGCCCCTGATTTCACTTCTACTCTTGCCAAATTTAACAAGAAATTTAATGTGTGTTCATTACTCTAATGCTCTGACATTCTCGTGATGGCACACAAAAACATGCAAAAACAATATCAAATGCCACTTAGCAAAACACCACCACACATCTACATGAGCACAGTTGTGAGACACTGATATACCAAGGTTATGAAACCTTACTGGGTTGTTTGCGCAGTGCTTCCAACATAAGTGCATGGTGGCAAGTTCTTGAACTTAATTGTCTCACCTCATACGTGTTTTCATGTTTGTTTTTAATGTCATATAAGTATAAAAGTAAAAAGATATGTGGAGAGGGAAGAAGAAATCTTGACTTGCCTTTGAAGATAATAGCGAGTTTCCAGAGCACCCTCACATTGGGACCCCACCCTAAAACAATGAGACTCTGACATGGATTTGTCAAGACATGGTGGCTCACATGATTTCTTTTTAGTGAAGGCTTTTTGGTGATTTTCCCTCCCTTCATATCTTTACTTTGTTTCCAGCCATTCAGTAGACATTTGTTGAGAACCCACTGTGTGTGAGGCATTGTTCTAGGCACTGCCAACATAATGGTGAACTAGACCCATCACAAAACAATTTTGGACTTAGACCTAGACAAATAAACAAGAAAATAGACAATGATAAGTGCCATACACTATCATAAAGAAACAATGATAAGTACCAGAATTAAAATATGACAATGTGATGTTATCTAACTTGGTGACTAGATTGGTGATCAAGAAAGACTTTTCTGCAGAAGTAGCAGCTTATCTGCTGAGACCTAATGATAAGAAGCCATCCATGGGGAGACCATGGGGAGGAACATTTCAGAAGATTGACTGGCACACACAAAGGCACTAAGACAGAAACCAGCTCGGTGGGTATGAGGTACAGAAGCGAGGCCAGTGTGACTGGACAGTGGTGACTGAAGTGGGTGCCAAGTGAGGTCAGAGAGGAAGGTAGGCCTCAGGTCATATTGGGGTTTGTAAGCTAGGGCAGGGAGTTTGGATTTTATTCTAAGTAGGGTAGAAGCATTGGAGGCTTTTAAATAGAAGAGTAACTTGGTTGGATTTATGTTTTAAAAAACCATCCACTTGCTATTCTACAGAAAATGGATTTTAGAGAGACTGGAATAGAGTGGTCAGTTAGAAGTACAGCAGTGGTCTAGGCAAGAGATGACAGATTAGGATAGAGCTCAGATTAGGATAGTGGAAGTAGAGATGAAGAGAAATGGTCGTTGGGACTCTTTTGATGATGAGGTAACTAGATTTGCTGTTGAATTGATTGTGGAACAACAGAAATAAAGAAACTAAAGATAATTAGTTGATTTTTGGCCTGAGTAATCAGGTAGGTGGTGGTTATATTTACTCTAAAAAAGACTGAAGAACTTCTGGGGAATAAAAAGTTCTATTCTGATTATATAAAAGTAAAGATTCCTAATCAGTTATCCAAACTGAAGTGACAAATAGAGACGTGATGATATGAGTGTGGATTTCCAGGAGAAATATGAATGTTGTCAGTACAGATGTGGCATTTAAAACCCTGGCATTGGGTGGGTTCACCTAGATGGAATAGACAGATAAAACCGAGAAAGAGGCCCAGGATTAGCTTCTGAGACATTCTAACACTGAGTGGTTAGGAAGAAAAGGAGGAGCCAGGAAAGGAGACAGAGGAAAAGCTAATGGAGTAGGAAGAAAAGCATGAGCGAGTCATGGCACAGAGGCAAAATATTAAAGTGTTTCAAGAATGCAGAATGAACAAACTGTGGCAGATGCTTATTGAAAGGTCTAGGAAAATGAAAGGAAAGCAGGGAAGCTTGGAATTGTCCACATCAAGGAGACTTCTGAACACAGTAACACAGTTTTAGAACCAGACAGGGCTGTATTTGAATCTTAGCTTTTGTTTTTGTTCTAGAGTTTAAAAGGTAAAATATATGAAATTATCTAGCACTTAATAGGAACTCAGTGAATATTATTTCCTGGAAATGTAGGATTCTTAAAATATTCCAGAGGCGATATCAACCAGTTGCCTTTATTTAGTTCTAAGATGAGCAAGGTGAATTGAGGCTAAGTATGATTATTGTTGTACCAAAAACATTGGCCAAATACAGCAAAAAAGCTTATTTCACTACTTTACTACCATATTAATGCTCTCATATATATATAATTTTAAAGATGTGGGGTACAATTCAGGATTAGGTATACAAGTGGACATCCTACAGGTAAAGTTTGGTCTTCCCTTTGGTTCCCACTTTGCCTGGTTTGAGATCAGGTACCCATATTGATGTTATATGTCCCACCCCCCATGCCAGTATCCCATTACTGCCAATCCCTTTCTTATAGTATTATGGTCAATGTTCAGGGTCCGCTTATGAATCCTCGCTTCTTGCTGTGAAATGGGGAGAGGGTGAGAAAGTAAAAATAAAGGTCTACTGTCTACAGGTACAGTCATCAGGGGCTCAGTTCAGTTCTTGTCCCAGATTGTTGGCTCTAGAGTCAGCCAGTTCTTAGTACCAGAAGTTTATTGGGAAATGGCAGGAGTAGATCAGGATAACTTTTCTGTGGTACTTCATTCTCTCCAACAATCCTTTTCCATCAGCCTAGAGGATTTCTTGTAGTGCAGGTCTGCTACGGACTGGTTTTCTTCCTGGTTTTTGTCTATGTGAAAAATGCTTATTTCACATGAATATTTGAAGGAAGTTTTCATTGCATATAGAATTCTAGTTGACAAGTTTTTTCCCCACTTCTTTCAGCATTTAAAAAATGAAATTCCACTGTGTTCTACCATATCTATATCTATATATCTCTTTCTATATATACATTTTTTAAATAAGGTGCTAGATATCTTTTTCTTTTCTTTTTTGAGTCAGGATCTCACTTTGTTATCGAGGCTGGAGTACAGTGGCACAATCATGACTCACTGCAGCCTCAACTTCCTGGGCTCAGGTGATCCTTTCGCCTCAGCCTCCAAGTACCTGGGCCTACAGGTGGGTGCCATGATGCCTGGCTAAATATCATTCTTATAGTTGTTCTCTTGTATGTGATGTTCCTTTCTCACCTTCCACCTTTGGCTGCTTTTAAGATTTTTCTCTATATCTTTGGCTTTTAGCAGCTTAACTATAATGTGTCTAGGTGTGGTGTTTTTCTTTGCATCTGTCTTGTTAAGGATGGTCTAAAGTTTTTTGGATTCATGGTTGAAGTTTCATCATCAATTCTCGAAGATTTAGAAGCATTATTCATTCATATATTTCTTTTGCTTCCTCCTCTATACTCTCTGCCTGGGACTTCAATGATCTATTTTTTTAACTGTCTAATATTGTCCCAGTTCTATAGTGTTATAGTGTTCTTTTCTTCTTTTTCCTCTCTTTTTTTCTTTTTGTCTCTATCGGCTTCCATTTAAATAATTTCTGTTAACCTGTCTTCTGGGTCACTGATTCTTTCCTCTCCTGTGGTCAGTCTTCTTATAAGCTATCAAAGAAATTCTTCATCTCTGATGTTTCATTTTTAACTTTTCATATTTCCATTTTTTATATAAAGTATGTATTAAACATATAAATGTGTATATAGTAGTTTTCATCTCTGCTGAAATAGTCCACTTTTGTTCATCTTTTCTGCTAGATCCCTTAATATGTTCTTCTTAATTCTTTTAAACTTACGGTCTTATGTTTTCAATATGTGAGCCATATTTGGTTCTGCCTCTTTTTTACTATGTTCTCTCTTGACTAAGGGCTACAGTTTCATGCTTCTTTACATTTCTTGTATTTTTAAAAAGTATATGCTATTCATTGTGTGTAAAAGAACAGTGGTAGCTGAAGTAAGTTATACTTATCCTTAAAAAAAAAAGGCATATTGCTTTGTGTATTAGGCTGCCAGTGTGGGGGACGAGTCAATCTCATCTATCAGAGGAGTGCTAATTGGTGTTTAACACCTGCATCTCTGGAAAGAAATTGTCCTGGTTTATAGCATTTTCTGATATCTATAAATCTGGCCAATTTCAAGCCATCAACATGGCATAACTGAACATGCAGTTGGAGGAACCACAGTAGTACATCATGATATAATGTTTCAAATATATAGACACAAGACATGTAACTAACTTTCAGAATATATAATAATAAAGTGTAGTAAACTCATTAGGAAGTGATAAGATTAAAGTATTTATTACCTTTAAAAATGTAAGCCATAGCCGGGCTTGGTGGCTCAGCCTGTGAGGTGTGTGGATTGCCTGAGCCCGCGGGTTCGAAGCTGCGGTGGCTGGGAGCGACCACTGCACTCCAGTCTGGGCGACAGAGTGAGACTCCAACTCAAAAAAAAAAAAAAAAAAAAAGAAATTCATTTATGTAGGTTTATATAATTGTGGGTAGTGTTTAACAGTTGCCTCACAAAATAGTAAACTCATTAAGAGGTGATGAGATTAAAGTATTTATTACCTCTATAATGTCATTAATTTATGTAAGTTTATATAATTTAATATTTAATTGTGGGTAGTATTTAACAATTGCCTCACAAAATGACTGAAAACTTGACAATCAGCTCTTGCCAGCCAGTACACGATGGCTCCACACACCACTGTGAGCTGATGGGAGAAGGACTTTGCTGTTGTTTTAGTTAATTCCACCCCTGGAGTCAAATGATTTGTGGCAGCCTCAGATTTTTCCCTTCAGTGGGGTTTGGGATTTGAGTACAAGGAGTTTCTGGAGACACTTTTGTGTTTGGTAATCCAGCCACCAGCTCTCTGGACCACAGAAGAGCTCCCTTCACTTCACAGCCCGGCTACCAGCTTGCTGGGTCACCGGTGAGTTCTCTTTGCTTTTTAGTCCTGTCTCTGTCTCCCTGTGCCTCACTCTGCTGCCCTGCCTTTGCCTGTGCAGTGTCCTCAGGGAAGCACAGGATGCTGTTGAAGCACAGGCTGCTCTCAGTCCCCCGACCCTCACCCAGCCATAAGCCCTCAGTGAAGGGCTGAAGTGCATTGGAGTGATTCTCTCAGTTCTCATGCCTGCACCTCAAGGAGAGTCTCTTTCAACTGAATCTCTATTCTGTCCCCAAATTTCCATGTAAGCACCCAGTAAAGCTCTGTGGGAAGTATTTGGCAGGTGGCTGCCAATTTGTTGCAGGGGCTCCTGGGGACACTAAGTAATCATGGTAGCCCACACTTTTCCTTGAACAAGTTGAAATGGTTCCAGTGGTTTCTTCTTCTTCTTCTTTTTTTTTTTTTGAGTTGGAGTCTGCCTCTGTTGCCTAGACTGGAGTGCAGTGGCACACTCCCAGCCACCGCAACCTTGACCTGCTGGGCTCAGTCAATCCTTCCACCTCAGCCTTCCAAGTAGCTGGAACTATAGGTGCATGCTACCACGCTCAGCTAATTTTTTATTTTATTGTAGAGATGAGGTTTCACCAAGTTGCCCAGGTGGGTCTCGAACCCACGGGCTCAGGCAATTCACTCGCCTCGGCCTCCCAAAATGCTGGGATTACAGGCTGAGCCACTGAGCCCAGCCAGTGGTTTCTTCTTACCCCACTCAATGGCAATTTCTTTCCCATCCCATTTTTCACCAAGGATGAAAACAACTGTGGAAATCTTCTTCCCTAGCAGCAGCTTGCCTGTTTCTGGACTTGGGTTCTTTGCGACCAGATCTGTAACGAGTTCCAAAAAAATGATTTTGTAGGTCATCTGGCCTGTTCTGCAGCATGGAACAGCGATCTTCTAGGACCTTCTACTTTCTAAGTGAAAAAGAAATTTTCTTGATCTTAACTCTAAGCAGAAAGCTCTGCTACGTGAGCTGGAAAATTACTGCTAAAAGTGGGTCGGGGATAGTAGACATAGATCCTCTTCAATGCTTTGGGTCAGGTAATTACAGTGGTTTGAGTGGATGGTCAAGGGTGTGAAAACAAAGGTGAGTGAAAGTGTGGCATATGGCTTTATGGTATGTGTGGCAGAGATGACTGTCTATTCTAAGTGTCTTCCTCCTTCGAAGCGGAACTCCAAGTGTTTAGTGTTTAGCTGGACTCATGGTCACCCTAATGATACCTCTGTTTTCCAACCCGCCTTGCAGACTGGTGTATCTAAGTTCTGGCCAGTGAGATGTAAGCGGAGATGTCTGTGGCAACTTTTGGGAAACTGCTTCTTTATCCCTTCCTCATTTCTGCTACTTGGTATGCAGATAAATGGCATTAGCCTCAGCAACCATTCTGGACCACGTTCTTCATGGAGCAGTAAGAAAAAAGGAGTCTGAGCCCTGACAGCATGGATATTTATGCCTGGTCTGGATTGCCCTCCTCCTGATTTCTTTCATGGGATAGAATAGTATGTTCTCTGTCATTTTAGCCATAGTTTGTGGGAAAAGTCTTCCTCCTACATTAAGTTAAACCTAAGCCTGAATGATATAGTAGGTAAACGAGAATCATGCCATCAGAATCGGAGAATATTAAAGCTAGAAGAATCCTTCAATATCACTTAATTCTATTTCCTCCTTTTAAAAAATGGGGAAATTGAGCCCCAGAGAAGTTAATTTATTTATCCCCCAAGTTATTACATTAATGACAGTTCGCTTTAGATAGTACTTAGAAAACTCCCACCCAGAGAAGCCAAGGATTCATTAGTACAGCCATGTAACACAATTTTATTCTTACAGGACCAGGAATATTGCTAAATATAGTATATATCTTTATATTTATCATATGTATGCCTTTATATGTATCAGTGATAACTAAAATATTGTGCCTTAAGCAAGGTAGACAAAGCCTTGGCACACTTTCCAAACCTTTTATGGAGGAAAAATTAGTAATATCTACTCATTGCTTAGAAGAAGTCCTTTGGATTAGAAATCCTCTTCTATTGTCCTTTTAATAAGACCAGGGAGAAACTTGTTCCTTTCTGAAATAAAGAAGAAGCAAAAACATAAACAAACTGAGTCATCCAACCAACGAACCAAACAAAAAACCAAAAAACCAATCTAGAAATAGATTTCAGCATTAGGTCACTCTGCTCCAGGACATAAATTAAATGGGTTGGAATACTCCAGGAAACGGGAATTGACCTTCCAGAGTCTTTATTGTACCATCACCTGCAACTACTCTGATCTTGTTCTCCAGTCTCCAAGGAAGTGACCATAGCTTTGGGACACGAAGTCTTCTGGATGAGGGGACTAAACTCAGAGTGGGTACTATCTGCATGCTGTTTGATCATTGCATTTGAATAATTTGGGTTTGAATAATAATTTGGGTTTGAAGAGAATAAGAAGTATGAAAATCTTTTGGTTGGTGACTGGCCCTGTCTGTTTATGTCCTAAAATTTATGTCTTGTTACTATTAAAGAATTAAAATCAAATCTGGCCCCCCAATAGCAGACATACTTCATTCTGTTGTCTGCAAAAATACAGATCTAGGACAAGAGGCTGCTTTTTTTTATTCCCATGAGTGTTCATTCCACCTCACTGAATCAAGCGATGCGATTAGCCAAGGCTAGTTTTGCACTTGCAGAGTGAGGCCGTTCTGATGTATGATTTCAGGCAGACCTGGAAGCTCTCCCTGCTCCGGGTTCCTCCCACCAATCTCACCACAGCCAGAAATTCCACAAGTAGAAAACTATTCCTTGCTTTCCATTAAAGCGTAATCACCTGGGAGTGGTATCACAGAAAGCCATGTAATTACACTGAAATGACTGTGGCTATGGGTGCCTTCCTGGAGAGTTATTGATGAAGAAGGAAGAGAAAGGATTAACTGTAGGTCCACGGGGAAGCGGAACTGAGCACTACCGAGATTCACAGTGGGTGGGATTGGGGTATGGGCTGGCTGATGGACCAGGAAAACTGCAGTAGTTTTGCCTAGGGTGGACTTACAATCAGGCCTAGGCCTGTCGGCCATGTTTACTCCATGGGATCAGGGTGCGGCCGCTTTCTCACCCGGGCGTTTGCCCCGCAGAGCTCACGCATCTCCCAACCTTCGTGTGGTTTTCTGGCCATATATGGAGGCAGCTGTAGACAGTGTCTTTGATGCCAGCTTGCTGAGGGAATTTTCCACAAAAGCACACAGGATTTGTCCCACCTGACTGAGAATGCTGTTTTCTGGATGGATCTCTATTTATGCATGAGGAAACTTGGCACTGGAGAAGCGGTAGCTTATTTTTCTTTTTTGTTTGGTTTTATTTTGTGCTTCAGAAATAGAACAGATTAAGCATTACTTGCTTTTGAAGCCTCAGCTCTCCCTACAGCATGACTTTAGACTCTGTTCTCCCCAGGCAAGAACGTGGAAAACATCTCTTCTAGCTTTTGTTAAAAGCAATGCAAATGCAGAGAAGACTTGAGCAGAATTCTTTGTTTAATTTAATTTATATGTCTTTGAGAATAGATCATTTTTTTCTACAAAAATGCATGCTTATTGTAAAGAAATTAGAACAAATCAGAAGACACATAAAAAAGAAAAAACAATAGAATTAGATGGCAATTAAAATGATGTAATAAAATTATATTAGAACTGGAAGGGACTTTAGAGATAATCTAACGCAACAAACTATTTTATAAGTGATGAACCTGAATCCCAGAGAAGTCAAGCAACTTGTTCAAGGTCACACTGGCAATATGAAGTGTTAGAATTATAATGTCTTTTTTCTTTCTTGATTAATCCTCTTCCTATTGTACCTATAGTTTTCCAAACTTTATTTTTTATTTTTTAGATATGAGATTGTTTCTCTAAGTCAAACATTACTTTGAATCCCAACATATAAAGCAGGCGGGGAGGGACAAGTGCAGGCCCGATCTCCACCCCAACTCCAAGAATGCTTTGGAGACACCCCAGTAGAACATCTCAAATTTCCATGGAATAATCACCCCACAATACCATTTAGTCATGTATTTATTTCATTGCTATTACTGAACATTTACATCTTTTGAGGTGAGAAGAACAAGTTTTTGAACAGGACAGGCAAAAGAAAAGACAAGACTGTGTGGGCGAGGGTAAGGGCCCCCAGCACTTAGTGTTTCTCTCCAAGGCTCTGTCACTGGGGCTGTATGCAGTAGGTAGGTAGCCTTCTCCCCTCTCTCCTTGTGCTGTTGGATATGCGATGTCTCATCACTTGAATCAGGGACCACAGTTGATGCAAACCATCCTGAAACCTCCAACTCAGCAGGATGTTTTGTTTCTGACTTGATGTGTGCAAAGTTTTAGGTCTTTCCTTGTTTTGAAAAGATCTAGCATTTCTCAGTGTTCATTCAGTCTTTCATTTCTCCTTAGCTGGTGGTGAATTTGGCAGTTGCCCTCAGACGAATTTCTAATTCCACTTTTATCAGAGAAGAGGAAATTGTTGATTTCAAAGGCTGACATTTCAGCACCTTGTTGATACCTCATAAGGAAACTGAACACCCTAATCTAACAGAGGTTAAAAAACAAACAAACAAACAAAAAACACCTTATTCCCAGTTGACACAATTAAGGATCCTATACCTGTTGTTTCCTAATGTAGTTTATTATAAGCTTAAGCTTGTAATGTAGAAATTACCCTTTCTGATGTTACTAGTTAACTTAAATCCCAAAGGTCAGCTGAGCCTTTTGCAAACTGGCTAAATGGCTTTCCAATTCCCTTTAGCCTGACACAAAAGTAAGAGGATAGCATGTTATAATAATAATTGGGTCGGATTCTGACTGCCACTCGCTTGCTGTGGATCTTGGGCAAATTATTTAACTTCTCTGAGTCTTAGGCCCCCACTTATATACTAATAAAATGGGCATAAAAACAGAGTCATCCTGGTGATTAAAAGGAAAATAGTCACGTTAAAGTGGTACAGTGGCTAGTCCACAGATGCTTAATCAATCTTGTTCTCTTCTTCATTTTCTTTTGCATACTTGAGGATTGTGTCAAAATACAGATTCAGAATGAGCAGGTCTGAGGACGAAGCCTGAGAGTATGCATTTTTAACAGGCTCCCTGGTGTTAATTTGCATGAGGGACCCCAGGTTAATGATGTTTCGTCACTTTGGAGTTGCAACGTGTGATTGAATCTTGACTTTGCCAGTTGCCTGTTGCCAGATAGTCATAGGCAAGTCATTTTGCCTTTCTGAGCCTTCGTTTCTCAACTGAGGTTACTCATAGGTAAAAAGAAGGCAAAACGAGACAATGGCTGCCACAAGTATAGCACCATTATTATTATTGCTATTTTTATTTTAGATTTGAGAGCCTTTAAGCTGAACATGAACAATCCTGACATTGAGAACATGACTTGCAGCCTTTGGCAGAGGAGGTACATCTTTTGGATGGCACCTAGCATAGCCCCTGGCACATAGGAGGTGACCCATAGATATTGAGTTGCTCTGCACTTATGAAGTTACGTGGGCAGAGACAGGCTGAGGCCTGGGCAGAGATGCTACATAGAGGCATTCAGGCCCTGGTGAGAGTTTGGGTGGATGCTCCCTTGAGCTCCTTTCTCTGAAGGAATTTCAACTACTCCTTGACCAGCCGGATTCAAAAAGAAGGTATTATGCTCATTCATTTTGGTTTTTTTCTTTTTTTTAACAAAAAATGCTATGATTCTAGGCTGGGACTCCTAATATAATTTCTGGAATTGGGGGCCTAGATCACTGAGGCTGGGTTCCTTGGTGAGGTGGTTCCGTGGTGACATGGGTACTTCATTTTAGACAGGACTCCTTGCTTTGTGCCAGTGCTGTAGTCTTGGTTTCCAGTGAGACTGGGATAGCATAACTCCCAGGAAGAATGCTGGAGTTCTGGGGACCTTGGAGGGCTGATACATGCCAACTCTGCCATTCCCTACCTCCTTCTTTGCCTTTGAACTACATTTTGTGAGCCCACTTTCTTTTTGTTCCCAATTTACTTAAAATAAGTCCATAAATAATGTGCACCTGCTGTATAAAATAGAAAAATCTAGGTGAGCACAAAGAGGAAAATAAGTATTTCCAAAATTCACCACCTTAAGGTAAAAATTTTTAAATATTTTGAAATAATGCTTGCTTTCTTTCCTTTTTTTAGATTGGAAAATATAATTTATTTAGAAAGTAAATGAGAGAGAGAGAGAGAGAGAGAGAGAGAGGAGATTCGCCTCCCCTAAGTAGTAGGGGAGGGAGCCCAAGCCAGGAAATGTGATAGCCACAGCTCAAATGGTGGCCATAACTCACACGGACACACCCGAGTTTAACAAAGCAATGGTCTGAAGTAATGCTTTCAATGTTGTGTATGTGGGGGTTTGCGTATGTGTACAACCCACAGCTAAGGGTGGATTTTATACTTTGCATTTTTTAATGGCAGAAAAAAGCACAAGAAGGATATTATTTTGTGACGTAAATTTATATGAAATTCACATTTCAGGGTCCATAACTAAAGTCTTATTAGAACACAAGTCTATCCGTTTGTTTGCTTGTTATCTGTGGTTGCTTCCTCAATACAGAAGTAGAATAGAGTTGTTATGTTAGGGCTCATATGGCCCAAAAAGCCTAAAATATTTACTATCAGATCCTTTACAGAAAAGTTTGGTTGACCCCTGGTAGAAACAAATTCTATTTTGGTAACCTGACCATTTGCTTACTGCGAAACATCTTTCCATGTCAGGAAATATCTTCTCCAAAATAATTGGAGTCTTTCATTAAAAATAGTACACTTTGGGGTCCAGATCTATTGTCTTTGTGAATTTTTATAGTGCTTTCCATTTATAAAGCATTATTTCATTTAATTATCACAGCCACAGTCCCTGGGTACTGCACAGACCAGTACAAGAATGGTGACTCCAGCTTCCATCTTGGATGCAGCTTTCTGTTTGTATGACTAGTGTATGATTTTGTGAAGCATTGTGTTCATAAACACTCTTTGCTTGCAAATAACGAAAACCAACTTCAGTCTCTTAAACAAGAGAAGGGGGTTGAAGAAGACTGACTTTAAGAATATGGCATTTATGTGGCTCAGCTGGGCTTCTGGAAGGGCCTGGAAAGCAGTCGCAACCTTCTTGGTCTCCTCTCAGCTCCTTCCCGTGCCTGGTTTTAATCTTCCTGTGTAGATAGTCTTCTGCCTGCCAGCACAAGTGGGTCTGCCTGTTAACAATTCAATTCTACATATAAATGGTCCCACTACTCCGAAAGAGACTAATGGTTCCTCTTTGGGTCCAATTCTAAATATTATTGGGGAGAGAAATCTAGGTGGCCCAGTTTTGGCCACATTTTACTCTTGGTCCAATTGGCTGCAGCTGTTGTAGAAAGTGGCGGCTGGAAGCACTCTGCAAAGCAGCGCCCACTGGGGAACAGGTGGGAGGAGTAATAGTGGATTAGACAGGTACTTCAAAAGTTATCTACTTGATATGCTGTTCCCATTTTACAAAGGAAGAAGTTGAATCTCAGAGATACCAAGTGAGTTGCTCAAGTAGTAATTTGTCAAATGTAAGTATGCAGACTCCGAATTCCGGGTGCATTTTGTGTATACCAGACTGCTGCTCATGGATTGCTGTGGACTTGGGGAGTTGCAACAATAGCATAGTATTTGGGCTGCAGATCATGTTTCGCTCATTTCTCATCTCATTGCTTGATGGATCATTGGAAGGTGGGAATTCCCTCTGTGTCTTTTTACTTTGTTTCCAGGCTGCAGCTGGGAGCTGGATGGACCTACTCAGGTTTTGGAATTTTCTCCTGTTAACTGCTATTCTCAGAGAGCTTTGATCCATAAGTGGAGGGAAATTGAGTGAAAATGATCCACATGCCAATCTGGGCTGGTATCTCTTAGCTTAGCCCAGTTTTTGTCTCACATCTTGTGTGTAATGACAGCGACTAAATCTCCAAGCTTGATTAGTAATGGTTTTAGCCCAGTGAGCACGAGTCTAGATACAGCCTTGACATGATGTTTCATCAGGGAAAACCGTAGCCACAAAACCTGTTTCTGAGCCAACCAAGGAGGACCCTCAGGTACCGTGACTCTGATTCTGGGACAGTTGTTGAATAAATATGTCATGATTTTATGGATTTTTTTCCCTCTTAAGTAGCATGAGTAAAATGAGCCATGCAATTTTGTAAAATATAGCTCTAAAAGAGTTCTGGAAACTGGAGGCTTGCTGGAAAGATGCCTTTATGCAGAGAAGAGCTCAGGTGTGGAGGACAGGTGCAGGGAAATGTGTGTCCAATATCCATTCTTTACTTCTCCCTTTCTCCCTCTCACTGTACCTTGAACATACCCATTTTTCATGTGCTTTTGGTATGGGATCAATCTGACACACAGTTCGCGAATTAAGCTATGATTGATCTAAGCCAATCTGTGTGTTCTTCCCTTGGCTGCTGTTATTAGTTTGGGTTTAGTCAAACGACCCATTTCAGGATGATGACAGAGATCCCACAATCTGGGTGTGTACTATTGGAAAGGAAATTTTTGTTTCCCTGGATCATTTAGGATAAAGACGTGTGACTTGAAATGGTGGCAGCTATTTTTTTGTCATAAGAGTAAAGCTCCAACTACTGTGTATGCCTGGGGACATGTCCACCCTATGAAGTCTGATGGTGATGCTGTCCCTAAGAAGGTAGAGCTAAGAGATAGAAAGAAGACGAGACACCAAGGGGCTTCAGGAATCATGTCTGAACTGCTGAACCAACAAGTTTTATGAGAGCCCACCCTGACTCTGAATCAATTCCTTAAGCCATCTGGGCTGAACTTTAAACAATTTGCATAAAAATCCCTATCTGATATAAGCAGTCTCACTAAAGGTCTGTTCTGAGTAGATTATGTTTGCTCAGTAGTTTGACATTTTCCAGCAGCTTAGTATACATGTCACTTGGTGGCTAATGGGTGCTGCACAGACCAGTACAAGAATGGTGATTCTGGCTTCTAGGTTGCATGCGGCTTTCTGTTTGTATGACTGGTGTACTGTTTTGTCAGAGTTGAGAGACGAGATTGCTTTATTTGACAATATTTGCTGTTTTTTGATGGAAAGAGAAATAATTGTACTATATCAATCTGTCAAACAACTCTCTTTCCTCCTTATCACCCACCTTTTAAAATATTTTCTAGTGAACATGGAATTCAAACCCAAGTGGTGCCGTGTCTACTCTGAAGTGGATGAGGTTTCATTGGAGTGCCCTGGTAGGAGCAAATCTTGATTAGTGTGCACCACTTAGGACAATTCTTCTCCCTCTGTGCATGCTTGGCTGAGAAGGGTTCATGTGATCCAACTGTGGGCAGTTGACATGAATTGGGAGTCTGCTGGGGGTAGGGGTGCTTCTGGGAAAGGTTTCTTAGCGCCTAAAAGAACAATGGACCTGGGTGTCATTGGATTGCTTTCCCTCTTGGTGTTTTGTATGAGATTTTTACGCTGTTGTCTGCTTCTTTTTTTCCTGTTTCTTTCTTCATTTATAGCCAAAGAGGCATCCTGATGCATTTGCCAGAACCACCTGAAGTAGGGAGCCGTTGATTTCCCCAAGGAGGGAGTTGAGAGCCAAGAAAGGAAAAATGAAAAAGAAAAGAAAAATACATCTAAATACCACTGCCACAGTTTCTTTACCTTCATGTGCGTATCCTGATTCCTCCCTCATGGCTCTGCCCTCAGTCCCGGATGAGACAGGGATGGTCTGTGTGATGACCAGATCCAAAGGGCTATTGTGTGCACAGTGGTGGTGCTTGAATGCTATACTCAGATTATCATAAATCCTCTAGTTTATGCTCATACACATTCGTGAAGACATCCTTTCTATAAGTGTATGCAGGGGTGATATTAAAAATACTTAAGCATTACAGTAATATCAGCTAATATATAAATCAAGCTATAAATAAAAATACTAAATATATTTTTGAAATC
Source organism: Carlito syrichta (assembly GCF_000164805.1). NCBI lineage: Eukaryota > Metazoa > Chordata > Mammalia > Primates > Tarsiidae > Carlito > Carlito syrichta. Next base: position 121,521 of record NW_007036691.1, on the reverse strand, counting down.
TCTCTAATCTAAATGTACAAAACTGCTTGCCAAGTGATGCAAGTTGTAGTACTCATAGTTTATTAACATGATGATGATTTACGGGCCATTCATCGATTTTTAGAAACTGTTGCTGTGATCTTTTGATGGCATGGATGTCACATGCTAAACTACACCTTGTGGTTTGAATTACATTAAACTCTCCCACCAACCTCTCTGTGCACTTGATAGTCATTATGGGCCTTGTACTCTTAAGGAGTGCAGAATTTCTTTTAAAATCAATATTTTTCATGGTCCTAAGACCTCTCTCAGCTTCTGCTGAACTAAGTGATTACATTAAAATTTTTTCTAGATTTTATAATATTGCCTACAATTTTTATATGGTCAGATTCTCTCTTACCAACGAAGTCATGAAAATCATTTACTGGAATGTCAATTATAATTAAGTTGAACATATACTTCAGGTTGAAGGAGAGGCAGTGCGGTGTGAAGACTGAGCATGGCCTCTGTGTTGCCGGGAGCCTGGAGTTGGCTTCAGACTCTGCCACTTACATTTTAAATGGTCTTTCCCATCACTCCCCCAGACCCTTAATCTGTGAAATGGGGAAAACCAGGGTAACTATAGGACTCCAGAGTACTCTCCTCTCTTGGGCATCCCAGCCATGGAGTTAAAGCCTTCAGCCGTTGGCTGTCTCCTGTTTCCTGACTTGCCCATCTGCTGTCCCCAGCTTTCTCTGGACCTCTTAGAGCCTGGCTTGCAGTGACTGTGATTTCCACAAGTGGCCACACATCAATGATTCTAGGGAATGCTGGCTGAGATTGAGGGTCATAGCTTTCATGGTCTGGATGGCATGAGGGCCTGCTCACCTGGGTGTAGCACTGCCAAAGGCATACCCCACTCTGCTTCTGCTAGATTAGCACTTGCTCTGGCAGAGGGAACAGATACTGGCATTTGGGAGCAGTGTGGATTGGCTGCTCCCACATGTGAGTGTCGAGATGGTCTGGTAGTATTCACCCAGGAATCTCAGGGCCAGTAGAATGCATGGACAAAGCATGGGTGGTCCTGGATACCCCTGGGAGATTCCTCGTGGGGAGCAAGGACAGACACTTTTGGGGACTTTTTTGTCTTGGGCACCAACCAATGTGACATGATGCCAGCTGTGGGGTCCCAGAGGTCCCAGATGTGCCTATTATTAACTTTTTGTTGCTAAATTATGGAGCAATTCTGAGGATACTGGAAATGGGTTCCTTGGAGAGCTTGAGGTAGTAGCTCAAACCATACATATATTTAATCTTTTAATAACTACTACTACCCTATAGGTGAAAACTGTATGAATATCAGTCTTCAATGTTGAGATTGGGAGTGGGGGAAAAGAGGATTTAGGAAAGCAAATTAATATTTTTATAGTATGTAGTATTGATGAACTGAGACATAGATCCATCACTTAAGTTGACCAAGGTCACACAGTTAGTGGGTAGAAGATTTGGGATTTGAATCTAGGCCTTTTGGTCCTAAAATCATTTCAGGTTGATGACTAGAGGAGCGGGAATGTTGGGTATGCTGTTGATGACTAGAAAAATCTGTGGGTTCTGATGACTCTTTGGAAACCTGGTCTAAATGGCTGTTAGGCTGGCGGTGGTCACATCACTCTGGTCCAGCCATTTTTCCTCACTTGTCAGGAGGGAGTCAAATGATGACAGGTAGCTACGTGGCTGTGCTTATCTCCATGGCTGCTCTACAAGAAAAATGGCTTTTGTTTAGGAGATTCAGTGGGTTGCCGAACTTACAATCAGCTTCATGAGCTTGGTATGGCATCCCCAGGAATTAAGTGACCCCATTAGGACCCGGAAACTAGGAGAAGGGGTGATTACATTTCACAAACACCAGAGTCTGTTTCTGGAATATCCAATAGTGTAAAGAATGAGGGTGATGTTTTCTTTCTAGAGAAAACATCTGTGACGCTGCTGTGCTGATGAGGGAAAGTTGAGGTGCTGCTGGGGTACCAGAGAGTCTGGGGCAGAGCCTACCTTAAATGACAGGGTTTGATACATCTTCTTCCTGGATTTGGAACTCTTAAAGCAAAAACATATGGCTCTGAAATCAGTTTCGCCTTAGCACAGCCCAGGGTCCATGAGCCGAAAGGGGAACCAGGCTGTGGTGTTTCCTAGTTTCATTGCCATGGAGGAGCAGGCAAGAGATGCTCACCATGGGGAAGCGAAAGGCTCTGGCTGCTGGGGTCAGCCTGGGCGTGACCCTCCGAGTTGTCATTTCCCAGGCAAATGGGTGAACCCACAGTTCTCCTGCCCTTGGTTTGCCCATTTGTCATCTGGTTTTGTGTGTGTGTCTGTGTGTCTGTGTGTGTGCATAGAAGTGTGATAATAATAATACTGATATCCAAGTTGCAAATGTTAACTATTATGTCCTGGTCCCACCTTGCCCAAAGCTTCAGAATTCCAGCATGTGATCATGGTGGTGAGGGTACCCTTCCTCATTAAGTGACTCACAGAGCTTTGCCCTGCTCCTTCGTGGTGTCCCACATCTGGTTTCTCTTCCTCTAAGAAATGTTCCCTGTCTCTCAGTGGGAATAAGGTGCCCTGCTGTCTTTCTTAGACACCTGAATGTTTGTGTCTCCCTTAGAATTCTTATGTCGAAATCCTACCTCCTAGATGATGCTGGTATTTAGCAGTAGGGCCTTTGAGATGTGATTAGATCATGAGATTGGAGTCCTTTTGAATAGAATTTGTGCCATTATAAAAGAGACCTCATTCAACATGAGAAGGTTGCTAAAAAAAAAAAAAATTAAAAGAGTCCCTGAACAGCTGACTTTCCCCTTCCACAAGGTAAAAACACAGCGAGAAGGCATGGTTCTATGAACTGGGATATGAATCCTCACCAGACATGAATATTCTAGCACCTTGGTCTTGGACTTCCCAGGCCTCCAGAACTATGAGCATACATAACTGTTGTTTATCAGTTATCTATAGTGTTTTGTTATAGTAGCTCAAACAGACTAAGACAATTGTAATGACATATTTGTTTAGTTACTTGTGTTTTTGAGTTCTCTCTTCTTCTGTTGACTATAAGCTCCAAGATAACAGGAGATGATCAGCTTTTAAAAAATCTAATTTAAAAGTTAAAATATTGGCTGGGCATGGTGGCTCATCCTGTAATCCCAACACTTTGAGAGGCTGAGGCGAGAGGATTGCCTGAGTCTGGGGGTTCGAGGCCAGCCTGGGCAACTTGATGAGACCTCGTCTCTACAAGAAATCACAAAAACTAGCCGGGCGTGGTGGCGTGCATCTGTAGTTCCAGCTGCTTGGAAGGCTGAGGCGGAAGAATCGCCTAAGTCCAGCAGGTCAAGGCTGCAGTGGCTGTGAGCATACCAGTGCACTCCAACCTGGGCGACAAAGAGTAAGACTCCAACTCAAAAAAAAAAAGTTAAAATATCATTGGTGAGGAGTGTATAACAGGGATAAGGCTATTGGTACCTGTCAAATAACTCTTCTGTAAGCAATAGCAATGCCTGGCATATAGTAGGTTCTCAATAAAGATTTATTAATTGAATGGATACCTGAGATTTTATGAATTGGAATTGATATCTAAATTTTCTATAGATTTATAATAGAAATTTATATAATGGAGCTTGCAAAGAGGTCTGGATGTCATTTTAGTTAATAATACCAAAGATATTGAATTTGTTTTTTTTTTTTAATTGCCTTGCAGACTGTATGATCTTTAAAAAATATTTTTTTTGAAAAGTTGAGGGGCATCAGGAGAATCACAGGTCTCATATGTAAGCTCTCATGTAAGTAGGCTGCAAATTTTTAGTGATTTTATTTTGGAGTATTAGATAACAGACAGCTGAAATCGAAACAGCTCCAAATGTCACAAAATGTCTTCTTGTAATTCTTCTCAAGCATTAAATACATTAAGCCTTAAAGGCACAGTCTGTATTCCCCAACTCACTGTAGATTTAAACTGTCTAAACAGACATAACCATATCCAAGAGACTTTTCTTATCTAGAAGTCCAATGCGCTATCCATTGTGCGATGAGTCCCCAATTTGTCTTATCTAAATGGATGCATTTATGACTATTTCCCCCAAATCTTCAAATTGATTTTTCAGATAAGATAATGGAAAAGAGTCGGGGTCAGGAAACTTTTTCTGTAAAGCAGATATTTTAAGTTTTTCTGGTCATACAGTCTCTGTTGTAACTATTCAACTCTACTGTGCTAGCCTAGAAGCAGCCAAAACACTGCACACAAATGGTGATGGCTTGTTCCAATAAAACTTTATTGGAGCAAACAGCAGAGAGGATTGATCTGTGGATGGCTAGTTTGCTGACCCCTGTTAAACACTAGGCTTTGGATTCAGACATATATGAATTCAAATCCTGGATGCACCCATTTAGAAGCTGTGAGACCTTCAGCAAATTTCTTAGACTCACTGAGTGTGCTCACTGGTGAATGCAGTGATCTCTCAGGGGTTTTGGGAGATTAAGTGAGCAAAGGCACGACTAGTACTTGGGGACATGCACATAGTGATGCCTGGCCCTATATCCCTATCTGTGTATATGTGGCACATAGCATACCAGATGTACATATGTCTGTTATCATATGTATATTTATATGTGTGTGCACACCATATCAGACATTCATTTATTTGAGTACATATATTATTTTCCTCTTTTCTCTGCCTCCATTTTGTTGCTTGAGCAGTTACCCCTTCATCTTTTTCTTACTCTGACTTATGATTCATGTCGTGGCTTCTTGTAGTCTTCACTGCCAAAAGTGGCCTAATATATTTTTAGTATCTATTGCATGCATTCTATTTTTAAAATTAAAGAATTAATTCCTTTACTGGTGAGTATTGGGGCTCTCACCAAGTTGCTGGAAATGTTAAGGTATAATGATTTTTTACATATTTTAGAAATAAGTAAGTAATTTTGGAATGTTTAGATCGGTCCAATACATACTGGTGAATAAATAAAGGAAAGGAATCTCTGAGCTAAAAGTGCCCAGATGCTACCATAATTCCTGAAATTTTACCACGATATGTGTGATATTTTTGTGTCAAGCACTGCCTGCCTCGCTAGCCCTTTAAAAAAGGTAAAATACCTCGTGGAGGGAGAGGTAAAAAAGGAGCTCTTAAACTGGCAAATGGCTATTTTATGAGTAGTGCTGGTAAAAATAGCGATTGCTTATTGCTTGTGCCAGAAATAATACTGAGCTATATATATAATTTTTGAGTTACATATAGAGTTTGTTTTATATAGAGAGCTATATGTAGAGAGAGCTTTACACACACACACAGACACACACACATATATACATACAGATAGATGGATAGATCGATCGATCCTTGAAAAATTAAACTTGGACATGTGGCAACATAGTTAACTGGTTAACCAGTATGGAAGACGGGTCCAGTGATCCCCACCCTTTGGTATTTGTGTTCTTGTGTGGTCCTCTCCTACATTGTGTCAGGGTCCGTGTGGTGAGGTTTTGCCATAACTTCTTGGTTAGGTTATAAAACCCAGGCAGCGTCCTTCTTGCTCTCTCTGGGCCATTCTTTCCGGGGAGACTCCAGTTCCTGTGTCATGAGGGTTCTGTGGTGGGTCCACTTGGACAGGAACAGAGACTTCCTGCCAACCACTATGCAAATGAGCCATTTTGCAAGCATATCCGCCAGTCCCAGGGAAGCCTTTGGGTGACTGCAGCCCAACTGAATGCTTGACTGCAACTTTGCGAGAGACCATGAGTCAGAACTCGAATTCTCCTGGGCAAGGGTGATATCATGGAACAGCTCAAGGAATAAGGGCAGACTGGAGGTGGCGATTGGAAATTGACCAAGACTGCATTCACTTCTATGAAAAAGTGAATGCAGACCGATTTTGTGCATGCGCTGGCTCCTTGCAACCTCACTGACCTCATTCCCTCTTCCCTGCCCCTTGCTTCCTGGTCCACGAGTCTCTAGTCACACAGGCCTCCTTTAGGACTTGTTATGCACTGAGTTCTTTTCTGCCTTGGAGCCTTTGCATGTGCTCTTTACTCTACTTAGGCAGCAGTTCTGGCTCTTGACATGACTCACTTTTTCACATCCTCATTGTCAGCTCGCATGTCACTTCCACAGAGAAAGCATCCCGACTTGCGCTAAAGAGGTGGGTCCCCTCCCTTCACCTGTTTGTTTTCTCCAACACACCTGAGATGGCCTGTAATCCCTTATGTCTTTATCTTTATTAGTATTGTTTGACCATAAGACGTTATACTTCGCAAAGCGAGGCAGGACTCCTGACTTTTTGGGACACCCCTGTACCCTTAGCCACAAGCCCAGTTCCTGATGCGTTGTATGTGCTCAGTGACTGCTTGGGGCATGATGGGAAGAATACTTGTCTTCGTGTTTCTCAGGGGGCTTTTTATCAGCCCTGGCATTCAGCAAGCGCTCCCCGAGGCTGAGCTCTTCTCCTTCCCTGCTTGTCCCTCAGCCCAATTCCTGCCACTCTGGTTCACTTTTTCAGACCCAGTTGTCTTTTAGTGTGCTCCATGTACATAGGCTGCCAGAAGGCTAGGCTCTTTCACACAACAGACACTTAAAATATTTTAAGTGAATAAATGAATGACATGTCTGAGCGCCATGTAGAAATAGTTTATCCCACAAAATAAGTCATTAACAAACAAAACAAAATTATAGTCGTATCTTACTCTTAAATTCTTAAAATACAATGGATTTGTAGTTAATTTCAAATGAAATCTGCAGCTGTGTGTTATATTGCAATATTTTATACTTTTTCAAAGTTGTGATGAGCAAAAGCATACAAGGAAAATAAATTTACATAAAAATGATCAACACTTAAAAACTTTAAGAATTCTGCGTCTTCATTCTAGAAAAGTAAAAAATTAACATCAAGAAAAAAAGGCCTAAAAATCACCCTTAATCCCATTAAGATAAACATTCCTAATATTTCGAGGCATATTTTTCCCAGTTCTTTTCTTATGAATAATATATTCAAACAATGTTTTAAAACAGAAACATACTGTAAATGTTAATAAAAGCCAGTGTATGTTGCACTTACTGCGTTTCAGGCACTAAATACTTTATTTTATATTTGTTTACTTATATTGACTTAATTCTCAGAGTTAATTTGTGCTCTAGTTCCTAGTATTTACCCCCATTTTACAGATGAGGAAACATGAGCACCAAGAGGTTAGGTCACTTGCCTGAAGTCATAAGCTAATGCTCAGAGTCATGATTTTTGCTACCTCCAAATATTGCTCGTGACATGCTTCCCGTCTCCATCATTATCTCAAGACTGCTTCCCTAACTGTTTTTTACTCTTCTCCAAACATCATTTGTAAAGACTATGTGGTGTTTCAATATGTGGATGCTCTCATTCTTCTATTTTAAAAAATGTTAACTTTTTGTTTCTTTTTACGTTTCTACTATGAAAAATTCTACACTAAAGTAACTTAAAGGTAAATCTTCACACACCTCTTTGATGACTTCCTTCCTTAGGTTAAATTTCTCAAGCTGGTATACAAGTACAACAAATCTATGTAATTTAAGGAATTTATGAGGAACATTTTTGAAAAGTGAACAATTTTTTTAGTTTTATACATCTGGAGTTTGAGGCAGCTGCTTCGTGAATTTCTTTAAGTGAAGTCCACCTGTATTTCCTCTTCTCTTTTTATCAAATGGTTGCTTCTGATAAAAATCTGCTTGGTAACCATGTACAAGTGAAAATGCATTCCTAAACAGACATTATGGCTGTGAATAATAATGGAAAATTCAGAATAAAAATTCAGGCAAAAACCGAGCAAGTAAAACAAACCAAATCTGAATACTTAACACAATTGGAGTGTATTTTAAGCTAAACAAAGATCTCACTTTATGAAGACACAGAGCTAATTAATCTATGTTGAATTGTTTTTTAAATACTTGTTTTTGGTATGATTCAACTTCACTGTTGCAGGAATTAATCTATCTCTCCTTTGTCATTTGTAATTGTCGATCTGACAGGCATTTACTTTGAATTTTTTTGTAGTATAAAGTGTTTATGGTGCAAAATTAACATCATTAGACAAAATGTCATCCTTTGGGTGAAAATACTGAGCATTTTTACCTCTTGAAGTGTCAGCCCAAACTCTCCTGATTGATGCATAGGCTATTCTGGGAGAAGGTCTCTAGCTGGTCAAGGGTTCCTTTTGCTAATATTCAGAAATGCACAGAATGGTAATATCTGAGACCCAGTGTGTGTATATATGTGTGTGTATATGTGTGTGTGTGTGTGTGCGTGTTTGTGCACACATGTACACATAAGCTTGCAGAATTGGGTGGACAAAATACATGTAAATCTTTTCTGCCCTATCAACTGCAACTCTTAGAAATATTCAAGTACAATCAGTTTAAAATTCATTTAGCAATCAGGTCAGTAAGCATTTATTGAGCATGCTGTGTGCTCAGCCCTGGTCTCAATGCTGGAATACAAAGATGCATGAGAACATTGAGGTTGTGGGAAAATGATACAGGTAAATAAGTAATTGGAAACCATGAGATGGTTTCAAATAATGATGAATGCAGGTGACAGCATCAGCAGGGGTCAGGGAGGGAGGAGTGTAGAGCATGCAGCACAGGGAAGGACTAGTTTATGTCAGGTCTTGAAAAAATGCTTTCATCTGGTGACCAAGTTGTCATCCAGACAGAGAGTAGAACCATTCAAAGACATAGAGAGGTAAGAAACAGCATGGAGTGTTCTGGAACTGAAGTCCCCAGATGCTGCTGGAGTCAGAGGAACCTGAGATGCTGGAGGGGGCAGTCCTTCTGGCCATGCTGGGCCCCACGAAGGGGCAATGGAGGCCACAGCTACCATTGGCCATCTTTACATTAAGATTTTAGGATTTTGTAAAAACCCAGGGGTCTCAGATGACGACTGAAGCTGCCTGGGATTCTATAGTTGGGATGATTCATTTGGGATTAGCCTCGGCTCTACTGTCCATTATTTTAAGAGCAAATATTTCCAGGAAGGCATTTGTCATAGTCTCTTTGTCTATCACCAGTAGCCGGCATTCAAACAAGCTTGCCCTCGTGTTTGTTATGTAGCTGGGGAAGTTCTCACACCCTTTGATTCCAGCTACACATGGTCCTACATTAGCTACTAGGTAGAGTTTCCACTCCATAGTCCAAAGAGACTAAATATTTGTTGGCTTAAATGTTATTGATTATAAAAATGGGAACTAACACTTTGCTTCAAGGAACGTCCCCTCTTGTAGAAATGAGCTCTAAACATGTAAAGAATTCACAATGCAAGATTTAAGTAATAGCTATATACAAAACAGATTTGACAAGATTTCTATAAATTTCAAAAGATGAAGTAAGCAAAAGCTTATTTGGTATATATATAAATACTACTCAGGGTCCTAAGAATGGGAAGGAACATGATATTCTACCGTATGTAGAGCATGGTGTTCAGTTTTAGTAACTAGTCCTTTTTTTTTCTTTTTTGAGTTGGAGTCTAACTCCGTCGCCCCGACTGGAGTGCAGTGGTATGCTCCCGGTCACCACAGCCTCGACTTACTGGACTCCAGTGATCCTTCCGCCTCAGCCTTCCAAGTAGCCAGAACTACAGGAGTGCCCTACCACGCCCGGCTAATTTTTGATTTATTGTAGAGATGAGGACTCGCCAAGTTGCCCGGGCAGGTCTCAAACCCGCGGGCTCAGGCAATTCACTCACCTCAGCCTCCCAAAGCACTGGAATTACAGGCTGAGTCACCAAGTGTGGCCAGTAACTAGTCTTTAAACAGGACATTGATAAATCAGAGTAAGACCAGAAGGGGTCAAGCATGATAGATGTTATTTTCTTAGAGTCAATTTCTAAGAGTAGACTTACTGGGTCAAGGTTATAAAGTTTTAGGCCATTAATACATACTGCATTATTGATTTCCAAAATAGCTGTGACAATTTACACTATTGCATGCAGTACATAACTCTACTTATTTCATTACAACTCTATTAGGGTTGGTTATTGTAATTTTATTTATTTTTATTTTTTTTTGAGTTGGAGTCTCACTCAGTTGCCCAGACTGGAGTGCAGTGGCTGCTCCCGGCCACCGCAG
>NW_007036691.1:0-111411 GCF_000164805.1 Carlito syrichta | reverse complement strand
GCTGGGCTCCGGCGATCATTCTGCTCAGCTTCCAAGTAGCTGGAACTACAGGCGCACGCTACCACGCCCGGCTAATTTTTGATTTATTGTAGAGATGAGGTCTCGCCAAGTTGCCCAGGTGGGTGTCGAACCCACGGGCTCAGGCAATCCACTCATCTCAGCCTCCCAAAGTGCTGGGATTACAGGCTGAGCCACCAAGCCCGGCTGGTTATTGTAATTTTAAAAGTGTTCTTTAAGTGGACAGTTTAATCAGGATGAGATCGTCCTCAAATAATTTGCATTTCTTTGTTTACTGGTGTGGTTATACATGTGTTTAATATTGTTATTTTATTTGTGTGAAGTCATTTTCCTGCTAGCACCATTATCCAAAATGAGGGCAAGAAAAGGTTGTTTTGTAACTGGGTAAAGTAGAGGCTAGTGCCTGCACTGGTGCTGATCAGTTCTTTTTCGGGTGTATCCTTTTGTAGCAAGTGAAAGAAAACCTCACTTCAGGTTGCTTAAATAAAAAAGGAAATTCAAATTTAGTAATTCACCCAATGGAAAAGTCCCCACAGTAGATTTGGCTTCGGATACAACTCACAGCTCAAATGGCGGCGTCAGGACTCATTTCTGGGTTCTGTGCTCTTTGTTTTGATGCAGTAGCCGGCATCCAAATAAGCTTGCTCTTGTGTTTGTTATGTAGCTGGGGAAGTTCTCACACCCTTTGATTCCAGCTTAAGTTTCCGATGGAGAGTTGAGTTTCTTTCCTAATCCCATTGGGACAGACTAGGTCGCTTGGACATCCTCAACTAATCGTGGCCCAGGAAACCTGGCACTCTGATTGGCTCAGGTCTGTGTCACGTGCCCCTTTGCTAAGTTGAAGTAGACTTCCCCTTGAGCACCAAGGCTGAGAGAAGAGGATCCCAGAAGGAACTGGAAGTCAAACAAATGGCACTTAAAATATTCCAGGGTCACCACAGAGTAGTCATTGTTTGGGAAAGATGGAGTTTGGTGAAGGCTCCACACTGGGGGTTGCAAGTTGAGATGCAAGGACCTGGGGAGAGACTACCCTTTGCCCCATGAGGCCTCCGGTGGCCCCTGACCCAGTTGTGCCCTTCCAGTGGGGAATAGAAATAGGGTTGCCATGACCTTCTGCATGCTCGGATTCCTCCCTCTTATTTCTGTCAGGCAGGGTGAGCTTCATCTCCCTTTTTTTGGTTCCCTCTCCCCAGCGCTTGCTTAGATCCACTGATTTCTGGTCTGGTCATGGCCCAGAGATGCCAAGGTTAGACAGAAGCCTGCAGATCTCTGGGGTGCTGGTTGCCACGGTTAATCAGCTCGAACCTGTTTCTATAACTTAGCCTGCTGATACTGGGGCTGGAACTCTGTAAACCACATTTGTCCCTTGCTGGTTGGCGCTCATTAGGCTTTGCCCGTGAGGGAGAGGAAACCGGAAGAAGAGGTGAAGCTGGAGGAAGAACGGGGTCACACTCCTCCTGAAGCTCAGCAGTGCTTCCTCTCCTGGCAGCGACACAGGCAGCAGTCGGTCCCAGTTTGCAGTTTTCCCAGAACTCTCGGAACCTGCCTCATGGTGGCCTGTCAGAGAAGGCAGCCCTGCTAGCTAGCCAGAAAAGTTGACATCCCAGCTCAGCCTGGTCCTCCAACCTCCTGACAAGTCAGCGTCTGTCGGGCAGCCTCCTGTCCTCCGGGGCTGATCTCTCCAGCCCCCCTTTCCCAAACTCATGCATTTCAACAACACAAACCTCTTTCTTTTGTTTCCCCAGCCTTTGAAGTGGCAGCTGCTTCCTGCGGTTACTGTGTTTATGATACCTCAGTGTCTCTTTTGGTCTTTCAGTTTTCCAATACCTGGTTAACAGTTCTTTACATTAAATTATTTTTGTTGAATGACTGGTACAGTTTCTATTTCCTGACTAGACTCTGACTGAAGCAGTCCCAGTGCCAGTCTGCGTGCATTGTCTTGTCATCATTCAAACTAAGCCTTAAGATCATTCTGATTGAAATTACTATTGGTCTCCCCCTGCCCTGAGGATAAAGTCCAAACCCTGAGTCCTTCTTGGTTTTGCAGCTGCTGTTGCAAAACCTTGTGCCTTATGGTCTAGGCACATGGAGCTTCCTCACGACTTCCAATGTGCCCTATTTTGTCACCATCAGCCGGTTGAACGTGCGGTTTCTTCTGCTGAGGACATGGATACTTCTACCCTTACACCTGGGTGACTTCACGTTATCATTCAGGCACCACAGTGTCGTCATTTGCTCCGGGAAGTCTTTGATGGCCTCCTCTACCTTCTGTGTCTCCTGCTTGGCCTTCTGATGGCACACGTTGTTTGGTTTTCTGTTTCTCTCCCTGAACTGCAGGCTGCTTGAAAGCAGTGTCTGGAACTCAATGGGTAGCTTAAATACATATTTGACAAGGACTTCCTCGCAAAATTTCCATGCTTTCTTTGTACTTCTATGGAGCAAGGACAAAACTCCAGCTACCATTTCTGCTGGTGCCAGTCACGCCCTAATGATTACTGAGGGTTTCGTCTCTAGACCAAAGGACAAGCTAATGTTGTGAAAATTGCCATAGTGGGACCAGAGGGCAACAAACAAGATGCCTGAAAGACCTGGGATGTCTCAGAGGCTGCCACGTGTCGTTCCAGCGACAAAGGTAGACAGGGATCAGCTGTTGATTCATCAGGTTAAAAGCCTTCCCATCACCCACAGCAGCCGAAGGCGTCATGTCAAAGAGAAATTGCAGAAGAAAATGAAACCTTGTCAAGCCCTTGCACAGATGACTTCAGGATGCTAATGAGAGGCATTGGGTCAAAGGGGAAGACTGTGGATGTGCTTGCTTTCCTGAGGATGCATCATGCGATGAAAAAGCAAAGACTTGGGAGTCCGAGCTTGATCAGATCTTGGCTTTGAGTCTGGCTCTGCTGGGAGACAAGAACCTTGATGAGATTCTTAGTTTATTTATCTGTAAAATGGGACAAAGAGTGTTGACTTCACTTTATTTATCTCTTTCTAAAGGGGGTAGTTGTCTAGCACAAAGTTGGAACTGGTAGTTGTGGAAAATGATTGAACTGGCAGAGCTGATTCCATTCATTCATTCATTCATCCATTCAAAATTATCATTGAGCATTTTCTAAAGGTTCGTGATACATAAATAAAGTAGAACATGTGCATCCCTTTATGGAGTTTCTACTAGGAAGAGATTGTCTGAAAAGGTGACACAGCATAAACAAATGAATGACAATTTTGTTAGCTGACTTAATAATGTCCTTTATAGCACATTTCTTTCCTGATCCGAGATCCAGTCCAAGAGCACACGTCGCATTTAGTTGTCATGTCTCTTTATTGGTTTTTACTCAATAATAGCTCCTGGACTTTTTCTTGACTTTCTGACTTTGACGTTTTTGAGGACGCTAGGCCAGTTGTTTTGTAGAATGTCTCTCAATTTAGGTTTGTCTGGCTTTCTTTTCCCCCTGACAATGTGCTTTTCAAGGCCATGTAGGAAGCAGATGGCAGCCTTGAGACTTGAACCCAGCTTTTCTGACCCCTGTCTCGTGTACTTTCCTCTTAAAAATTTAGAGGTCAGAAGACCCCATAGCTCCACCCCCTGTTAACACAGCCAGCTTGTTAAATAATGGCAGTCTTGGAGTGGTAATAACCAGAGAGAACACCTCCTTCTAGGTTAACCTAACGATTTTCTTGGTCATTTTTTTTTTTTTTTTTTAGCATCTCCAGGTCTGAATGACAATTTTTTAAAAACCTGTAGTTATATTATTACTTTTTTGTCTTCGTCTCTCAAGGTGACAATTTGTCCTGCTTTAATAGAACAGCTGGAAAAAAACATTAGGAAAATTAGACCAAATGTGGGTAAAATGCCATGAGACCCTTTCAGTTCTATTATGATGCAGTTTTCAAAACTGTAGGACATTGAATAAAATGCACTAAAATTAAAAAAAAACTTTTTTTATTTGGAAAATTCTTTTTAAGAGCTGAACAATTGCTGCAGCTAATCTATAATTTATCCAAATGTTGGGCACTTTATTATATTGACATGCTAGGCGTTAGCTCACTAAATTTTCTCCAAGAAACGAGGGAGACAAAGGGGCAAGTAATTGGTGCTCTGAGCCCATGTTCCACTTCCTGTTTCATGAGTTGGATCATAAGTACATTTTAAAGTTTGTCCAGATGTTATTTTTAAAGTCTCCAAGCCAGCCCTAAATTAACTCTGGCTTTTCACAATTTTCTTAATTCTAGCTGGTCATTTTTCCTTCTGCTGATCTGAAAGGAGGATTAAGAGGATATCCCCAGGCGGGATTTGGGAAGAGACCCTCTCCCCACTTGGTTCTTGTTGGTACAAGGCGAGGGGGCAGGGCAATGGGGGAGATTTCAACGATCATGTGTCTTATTGATGAGAAGGGGGTATCTATGTGTGGATTGTTTATTTGAATATTCATTCAAAATTATTTATTGAACATCTTCCCCTATAAGCCAGGCACTGTGCTAGGCGGTGGAGTTAAAATGAGTAACTCAACGCTGGGCGCGGTGGCTCATGACTGTAATCCCAGCACTTTGTGAGGCTGAGGTGAGATTACCTTAGCCTAAGGGTTCGAGATCAGCTCGGGCAACTGGGTGAGACCTTGTCTCTACAATAAATAAAAAAGGTAGCTGGGCATGGTGGCTTGTGCCTGTAGTTCCAGCTACTCGGAAGGCTGAGGTGGAAGGATTGCCTGAGCCCAGCAGGTCGAGGCCGTGGTAGCCATGAGCATGCTACTGAACTCCAGCCTGGGTGACACAGTGAGATTCTGACTCAAAAAAAAAAAAAAAAGTTAAAAAAACATAAAATGAGTAACTCAGGCATGGTTTTTCTCCTCATGGAATTTATGATCTTATGTATGTGAAGTGTCATGAGGCAATGATAAAGGCCTATGCACAGGTGTTACAGGAAGGCAGAACAGACTTAGGAGGGAAGTAAAGTGAGTGGGTGGTTTTAAGTATGTAATTTGCTCTGTAGCAGACATGTTTACCCCAAAGGCAGAAGAGAAGAGTTTGGCTTGTTGTAGAAGTTGTACATCACCATGCTGTTTGCTCCGGTTGAATGTGAAAAACTAATGAAAAAAGGTCTTTGCAAAGAATCACGACATCAGGGACCTGAGAGGACAGAAGAGGCAAGCAGCTCTTTTGGACTCTTCCTCAGAAAAGGCCAAAGGAAGTTTCTCACAGAATCCTGAGACAGAAGCTGTCCAGGATGGGGATGCTGAGGAGATTGAAGGTGTAACGTTTGGAGATACCGAAAGAGGCACAGGACAAAGGGCTGGTACAAATTAAACGTTTATTGGGGGAGAAATTTTCGGGCGAGGTCCCGTGGTCTTGGAAGAGGGGCAGGGGAGTCGCGCCCAAGGAGGGGCGGGCTTGGGTTTTTAAGGGTGCTGAATCTGGGAGGGTGTTGGGGGTGGCAGTGAAGCGGGGAGACAAAGCATCGCATCCAGCGTGGGCTGGAAGCGTCACGTCTGGCCCTTTTCGGCAGCTGGTGGCAGGTTTTGGGATGTTTCAAGCGAGGTATGCAGATGTGGATTTGGGGTGGAGGGGCACATAGGGAATCGGTGGGTGGAGGGGCAGGTGGGGGAAGGTGCTGTTCCCTCCAGATCTAACATCCCGACCTCTTTGGTATAAGGGGCGCTGACTCGATCTGGCTACTTTAAGCTGAAAGGGGGTGTAGTTTTAGGGGAGGCTGGGATGGGGTGGCTCGGAGGGAAGCGGGGCATATGGATAGAGGTGCAGGAGTAACTGATTGACTGCGACGCGAGAAATTTCTTTTATGCGGGACTGCAAAGAGTTAAACAGACAGTGTGCAACCATTAGTAAAAAATAGTTAATTAGAACAGGTCCCAGGAATAGCATGACCCATTGGGCGATGCCCGAGTTCCACCAAGCAGAGAAGGGTGATTCTGCGGTGTTTTTTTTTTTGGCGAAGTTCGTCTCCCAGTTTTTGGAGGACGTGGACATTTTCCTCTACCAGCCCTAATTAATGTAGAAACAGCATTTTTTCTGGAGAAACATGCAGGTTTCACCCTGACTGGTTGTAAGGAGATCAAGAGCCCTGCGGTTCTGTAAAGTAACGCGGGCTAGAGAGGTTATTTGCTGCTGTAGGGATGTTAGGGAGTTTGCGGGTGTTTTCAGAGTGGCTTGGAGCCTTTTTTTCAGATTTTGGGAAGAGAGGAGGCTGTGTTCTAGTGTTCCCCTGCCTAGCCCTCCAGTCACTAAGGTTGTGGCAGACTTGAGACCTAGCATGAGGAGGAGAAATGCCGCGCGGCTCGCGCGACAGGGAGTAGGGAAGGCTTTGAGTAAGAGCTTTTTTTCAGAATAGAACGTAAGCTGGGTTATTGGATAGCAAAAAGGGTAAGAATTATTGATCGATTTGAAGAGGGTGCCGTTACACCCAAAGAACCCACCCCTTGGAGCAGATGGAGTAGATGACACAGGTCTGGAAATGATGTATGTGTAGGAGCTGTCATAACAGGTATTAGAGAGGTTACTGAGAGGCCAGAATAAAGGAACTCCAGGGATAGGAGGAGGCTGGTTGACTGGCCCACTAGAGGCATGGAACAATTGTGTGACAGGAACTGCTGTTAAAGGGGAGCGGTTTAGAGCAGTGCAAAGGAAGCAGTTATTTATATTTTTAATCAAAGAGTGGCTGAGTAACGAGATACCTTTTTGTACTAAACGGAGCCAAGAGAATGGAGAAGGGTGGTCAGCACTCGGGGGGTGGGGGAGTTGGTTAGCTAAAGAAGTTTCTGTTTCTGCAATAAGGCTAGGAAGTTTGTTAGGGGGAGGAAAAACAAGGCGATCTGTTTGGAAAATGCGGCTTTTACCTGATGGTTTGGGGTTTTGGTACCAATTATAAACAGCTCCATTGACTCCCTGCACCCACCTGGGGTGCCAGGGATCAGGGATGGTGTAAGGGGTTACTGCTTTTTTCTTGTATCCGGGAGCCCAAACATTGTGCATTTTGCACCAGTCATATGGACACCCCCATATTTGTCAGGCAACCGGTTGCACCTGGCATCTGTCTGATTATATTGGAAGCAGAAGACCGGGGCTGGGGTTTGACTGATGGAGTTTATTTGGCTTACTGAGATGGTGATGGTAACTGGTGCCTGGCATCCCCCGGGCTGACACAGCCCAGTGTCCACAACCTGAGTGATGACTTTACCGTAAGACTGGGCTGTTTCTTCAACGTAAAACTGGCAGCGGTAGCCATTATCTGGTGGTGTTGTACGTGAGAGAGGCAGCAGGACTAGAGTGAGTAGCGGGACCCCAGGTGAGGTGAAGACGGGTAGGTCCCACCTGTTGACATTGCCAAGGGGCCCCCTTGGCTGGGTTCAATTTGAGGCAGGAGACATGTTATCAGGAGGAGTGTCCCAGTAGTAATTTGGCAGCTGTGGGGGTGGTGAGGACCACCGTGAACGGGCCAACCCACTGGGGGGTTAGAGCTTGAGGAGACAGTTGTTTTAGTAGGACTGCGTCTCCCGGTTGGAGGGCCATACAAACTGGATTTGATGGGTTGTCAGGAGTGACCATGGGAAGGGTTTGTTCTGCGTGCTCCCGTAGAAACTGCCTAAGCAGAGACAAGTGAGGTAAGTAGGAAGCAAGTGGAGGTGGTGAGGAGGGTAGGTTGCGATTGATTAAAAAGGGCCTGCCATACAGCAGCTCAAAAGGGCTGAGACTTGACGGAGCCCTTGGAGCCGCCCTTATCCTGGAGAGGGCGAGTGGGAGGAGGGCAGGCCAGCCGAGTTTTACCTCTAGGGTGAGTTTGGTGAGGTGTGTTTTTAAAATGCCATTTGCCCTTTCTCCTTTACCTGACGACTGTGGGCGGTAAGGGGTGTGGAGTTTTCAGGTAACCCCCAGGCTAGCGGCCACCTGCTGGACAACTTTGGCGGTGAAGGCGGGTCCGTTGTCCCTCTGGATGTTGGCTGGGAGGCCGAACCAGGGGATGATGTGTTCCAGAAGGACTGTGGCCAGGACGTCAGCCGTTTCCTTGGCAGCGGAGAAGGCCTCGGTCCAGCCTGAAAAGGTATTCACTAGAGTGAGCAAATATTGAAATTGTTTGTGGACAGGCATATGGGTGAAGTCAATTTGCCAGTCCTCGGCTGGGAGGTGGCCCCTCATCCGGTGAGTGGGAATACAGGGGCGCAATCCTCCCTGCGGAGTGACGGCAGAGCAGACTGAGCACGCGGCATGAACCTGAGAGATAAGCCTTTTTAAACCCATTAGATGGAATATAGGAGAGAGAAACCGATACATGGCCTCAGGTCCGATGTGCAGAGAGCGGTGGACTTCTGTCAAAATATGGGAGGCCTGGTTTTGTGGTAGTGCAACACGATCCCCCAGCATGATCCAGTCCTGCTGTGTGACATGGCCCCCCTTGCCTAATAGGGACTGCCACTTCTCGGGGAGGTACTGGAGTTGCAGGGAGGGAGAAAGGAAGAGGGGGGGGATGGAGGCGTGACCTGGGTGAGTCCCCTTGTGACAGAGTCTGCCCAGGCGTTGCCCTTTGCCACCGGATCTTGTGAGGCTTGATGGCCTCGACAGTGGACAATGGCGACTTCTCGTGGGCTCTGCAGGGCCTGGAGTAGTTTAGAAATTAGTTTGGCATTGGTAATGGGTGTGCCTTTGGTGGTGAGATATCCTTTCCTTCCAAATGGCGGCATGGGAATGAACAATGAGGAAGGCATATCGGGAGTCGGTGTAGATGGTTACCCGCTGCTCTTTAGATAGTTCGAGAGCCCGTGTAAGAGCAACAAGCTCCGCTTTTTGAGAAGTGGTGCCCAGAGGAAGGGGCTGGGCCTCGAGTACAGAGTCAGCAGAGACTACAGCATAGGCCGCCCACCAGTGGCCTTGCGGGGTGCAGACAGAACTACCATCCATGAACAGAGTGAGATCTGGGGACTGAAGTGCCTGACCTGAGAGTCCGTCCCTAGGTGGAGTTAGGGCCTCCACCACCTCCAGGCAAGAGTGGGTAGGCCCTGCATCAGAGGGGAGAGGGAGCAGGGATGCCGGGTTAAGGGGTGGTGAAGGCTTCAGAGTTACCCCTGGGTTGTCAAGGAACAACAAAGGAAACTCCTGTATCTTGGAGGGGCCTAGGAGAGAGAGCACCCGATGTCCCAACAGTTTGTGGACTCTGTGAGAGGAGAAGACAGTGATATGGTGATGTAAGGAAAGTTTTAAAGCCTCCTTGGTTAGAACAGCAGCCGCCGCTAGTGCCTGTAGGCAGGGTTATCACCCCTGAACAGTGGTATCGAACTGTTTGGAGAGGTAGGCTACCGGGTGGTGGGAGGGACCCACCGGGTGTGTTAGGACCCCCACAGATATTCCATGGCGCTCATCTGTGAACAAACAGAAGGGCTGAGAGGGGTTAGGGAGACACAGCGGTGGTGAAGACAGGAGGGTGTCGCCGAGAGCAACAAATGCCTTGCAAACCTCAGCGGGGGAGGTGAGGGGCCCTTCAGGCATTTGCTTGGCGGCCGCATACAGAGGTTTGGCTAACAGGGCGAAGTTAGGGATCCATTGCCTGAAGTACCCCGCAGAGCCCAAAAAGGACAGGATTTGGTCACCATTTTCTGGGGGTGTCAGCTGCCATATAGCGTGGAGGCGGTCCATTGTCAGGGCCTTAGTGGTGGGAGTAAGGCAGATGCCAAGGTAGATGACTTCAGGTTGTGTGAGCTGGGCTTTCTGGGGGGACATCCGGTATGCCCTAGAGGCCAGGAAATTGAGCAGGGTGGCTGTGTGTGTGCACGACAGTTCCTCAGATGGGCTGCAAAGTAAGAGATCATCCACGTACTGGATGAGGTGGCTAGGTTGGAGAGGGCAATCAGCTAGGTCAGCCGCGAGAGCCTGGCCAAAGAGGTGGGGGCTGTCCCGGAAGCCCTGTGGCAAGACCGTCCACATAAGTTGTTGTGCCTGTTCCCTGTCCGGGTCCTCCCAGGTGAAAGCAAAGAGGGGGTAAGAGTCTGGGTGTAGGGGGATAGTAAAGAAAGCGTCCTGGAGGTCAATGACAGTGAAATGTGTTGTCTGAGGCGGTATCCGAGATAAAAGAGTGCAGGGATTAGGAACCACTGGGTGGAGAGGGACCACTGCCTCATTAATGAGACGGAGGTCCTGGACCAAGCGGTAGTCCCCAGAGGGTTTGCGGACTGGAAGGATGGTGGTGTTACACGGAGAGTTAACAGGTATGAGGAGGCCCTGGGAAAGCAAGCAAGTGATGACAGGTTTAAGGCCCTTACGGTGTGTGGCTGAAATGGGGAACTGGGGTCTAGAAGGGAAGTGAGAGGGGTTTTTTAAAACTATGCGAACTGGGGTGTGGTGTTGGGCTATGACTGGGGTGGAAATGTTTTACACATCGGGTTGACTAGGTGGGGTGGGAGGGGAGGCGGCCGCTCTGAATTGGGAAAGACAGAAACTAGAGCAATATTTGCAAGGAGTAGGGCCGCCGATCGAATCGGCAGCGTCAAAGTGGCCCCTGGTTTTGAAAGGATATCCCCGCCCAGCAATGGGATGGGGCAGGACGGGACAATAAGGAAAGAATGACTGAACATCTAATCACTGAGAGAACAGGGCAGGGGTGAAGTTTGGAGCGGGGCAGAAGGTTGGCCGTCGATGCCCATGACAGAGACCTGGGAAGGGGATAGAGGCCCCCAAAAGGAAGGCAGAACCGAATAGGTAGCCCCCGTGTCCACGAGGAACGAGATTGACTTATCCGCTACCTGGAGCAAGACCCTGGGCTCAGCGAGGGTAATTGGGGTCCTCGAGTCCGGGCATCTTCAGCTTTCCTCCAGTCTGAGCAGTTCATGGAGCAGAGGAGGCGGCTCAGCCACACCCCCGTGTGGAGGCACCGGGGCTTGGCCAGGCCAAGTGCAACCTGACTTCCAATGGCCCTTTTGCTCGCAGATAGGACATGGCTTACTCGGCGGACGCAGGTTAGGGCACTGCTTGGCCCAGTGGCCCTCCTGGCCACGCTTGAAATAGGCTCCTGGGGGAGCTTTGTTACCCGTCTCCGGAGGCCGAGAGACCCCCGTACCCTATTGCATTGGCCGCAGGGCTGCAACCAGGTAGCGGGCTTGCGCTTCAGCGGCCTGCTGGAGGCACTGCTGCCTAGCAGTTTCTGCATCTTTCTCGCAGGCATTAAAAACCTTAAAGGCCGTGTTTACCAGGTCACGGATAGGGGTTTGAGGGCCATCCTTTGCCTTCTTCAGCTTTCTGCGAATATTAGGGGTGGATTGGGTAATGAAATGAGTAGCGAGAACAGTGGCCCCAGTTGGATCGTCCGGACTGAGGGGGTGTGGAGAGTCATAGCCTCGGTGAGGCGGTTTAGAAAAACAGCCGGGTTTTCATTTGGGCCTTGTGTTATTTCCCTAAGTTTATCATAATTCACTACCTTTTGAGATGCTGCCTCGAGTCCTGCCTGAATGTACCCTACTGGCTGTGTGTTGTCCGTTAGATGGACTTGATCTGCGTACTCCTGAGCAGCAGCCATGATATGATCCCGTTCGTCGGGAGTGAGTGTGGAAGTAGAGATAACATGAATATCATGCCGTTAGATCATAAGCCTGAGTAAGGTAACGGAACTCTTTGGCAAAGGCAGTAGGGTTGGCAGAAAACGACCCCAATCGTTTTTCAATGGCAGATAAGTCGGCCAAAGAAAAAGGGACGTGTACACGCACAATGCCATCTGGGCCAGCAACCTCTCAGAGGGGACAAATGGGCGTAGGAGCAAGGGGGTGGGAAGGGTGGTCTACGCAATGTGAACAGGTATGTGTACTGACCGGAGAGGGGAGGGGGAGCGGTGGAAGGGGAGATTCGGAAGGCGAAGGAGGGAGATGGGGATAGAGAGAGGGCGGGTTGTATGGAGGCGGGTTGGAAGATGGAGGAGGAGGAGGATTTGGAGGATGAGGGATTGGCACAATCAAGTCTTTGAGAAGATCTATGAGGGGAGAAGGCTCTGGATCGGGTGGGAGAGGCTTGTCATATTTGAGTGGGGGGGCTGGGGCGGAGGGGGAAGGGGGCTTCCCTTTGCCAGCAAGATTTGGGTTGTGGAACAATACTGACACAGGGCAGAACGGGAGTGCAGGAGCCAGAAGGCCTGAACATAGGGAATCTCCAACCATATTCCACTGCGTTTGCAGAAATCATCCAAGTCAGTGAGGATGTTAAAATCAAAAGTTCCCTCAGGTGGCCATTCAGACCCATTATCCAGTCTATACTGAGACCAGGCCACAGTACAGAAATGGATTAGGCGTTTGCATCGAATGTCCGGGGTTAAGCCCAATTTGTCGAGATTACTGAGAAGACAGCCCAGAGGCGTCTTAGAATTAGATTTGGAGGGTTGGTTACCCATGGCGATCTAAATTTCCGGGGCCTGTCTGAGTCTGAAAAGGTGTCCCAATTCAGGCAAAGACCGGCCGGACAGAGTGAAGGTCAGGATAAGCAGGGCATCCCCAGGATTTATCACTGACCAGAACGGAGGGCTTTCCCTAGCACAGCTGTGACTTCTGATAGGGAAGCCCAGAGGGGGAAAGAGAGACTGACACCGGGGGAACTCACCTCACGAAAGTCTGAGTGGAGGAGTGGGTCGGAGATTTGCAGTTCAGGCTGGAGGCATCCGGGCGGGAAGCCCCTGAGCCGGGAGGTGAGGCCTGTGTGGCTCAGTCACCTCCCGGGTTTCGGCACCAAGATGTAACGTTTGGAGATACGGAAAGAGGCACAGGTCAAAGGGCCGGTACAAACCAAGCGTTTATTGGGGGAGAAACTCCCGGGCAAGGTCCCGTGGTCCTGGAAGACGGGCCAGGGGAGTTGTGCCCAAGGAGGGTCGGGCTTGGGTTTTTAAGGGTGCTGTATCTGGGAGGGTGTTGGGGGCAGCAGTGAAGCGGGGAGACAAAGCATCGCCTCCGGCATGGGCTGGAAGCATCGCGTGTGGCCCTTCTCAGCAGCTGGTGGTAGGTTCTGGGAAACTTCAAGTGAGGTATGCAGATGTGGGTTTGGGGTGAAGGGGTGCATAGGGGATCGGTGGGTGGAGGGGCAGGTGGGGGAAGCTGGGTGCTGCTACCCTCTGGACCCAACAGAAGGTTTTTAGGCATAAGACCTCAGGCACCCTCTTCTGGGTGATGCTCTGTGGAGCAGGGCTGCCTTCCTCTGTGGGTCAGTGACTGTCTACCTTTCCTCTCTATACACTGAGCTTCCTGCCTTTGCAAGGGTGTTCACTTACTATTTATTACAAGCAATTGTTCTCTGGTCTCTCTCTCTCTCTCTTCTCTCTGTTTCTCTTTCTCTCTCTGTCTTGCTCTCATTTAGATTAATCTGCAGAACTTTCCTCTCTACACTCACAGACAGTATTTTTCAGCATGCCTGAAACAGATGTGGGATCACAGTGAAGTGTTGAGGGTAAGAAGAACTGGTTGTGGGGGAGCTTCCATGGGACGAGGTCTGGCCTCCAAATTCTTCCTATGCCAGGGAAGGGCTCTGGGAAGAAGCGATGTCCAAGCTGAGACTTGAAACACTGAAGTAGAAACTATGCTCTAGAAAGCAGGCCGACACTTGAAGAGACCTGGAGACTGGAGAGAACGTGGTGAATCACATCAGAGAAGCTGAAAGATGTTCAGGATGGCTGATGGAAGAGTGGAAATAGGGACAGATGAGAGATGGGGTTGGTTACTAAGACCTTTGGAAGACTTTTTTCTGAGCTAGTGACTTCACGCAGAGGGTCTTGGGAAGCGATTAAAGCCTTGTAAGTAGGGAGGCAAGGGAATCAGATTTAGATTTCAGGAAGAGTACACTGGATGAAGGGAAATCAAAGGACTGGAAGCAAAGAGACCAGCTGGTTCCTTCAGTGGATTAGGATGGTGGCAAGTAGGATGAGGAGAGGCGGAAGAAGGATATAACTTCCTGGAGGTAGAAGCAACAAGACTTGAGGATGAATTGGGTGTGGAGAATGGGAGAGGGAGAAGAATTAGAGATGAACTGCCCCAAATTTCTTCACCCCTGGCTTGCACTCCAACCTTGGTCTTAGACTTTGGAGACTCCCTGAATCCTCAGCTTTTCCCAACACCATGACCTCAAATCTTGGCACTGACCTTATACCCATGGTGACTGTTTATACCCAAGTGATGCCAGTAGCACCCATGGCTGCAGTCTGTATTCTAAATGCTGGTGCCGGTCATTACTTGCCCCCAGACTTGGTTCTTCCAGACTTGCACTGTCCTGGGTGTCCAGTCACAGGACATCACAGTGGTAAAGAGCAGGGACTTTAAGTATGCTAGATTTGGGTTCAAGTCCCAGCTCTGCACTTACTTTTAGTACGATCTTCAGCAGGTCATGGAATCTCTCTGGACCTCAAGTTTTCCTGTCTGTGAAATAGTAACAGAGCTAAACAAAGGCATGAGTGTAAAGAACAATACCTAGTATGGTAAGCAAACATGAATGCTGGCCAAGGAGAAGAAGAAGGAGACAATGTAGAAGAGGGTGGTAGGGTTTAGTAGGTTTGGTTTTTATCTTTCCCTCCTCTAACCGACAATCTGACACAACACAGGAAAACAAAAGTGGCCATTTGGGTGGAGAGGAAGAGGAAGACTCTCTTTAAGCAGGATGATGTGAAGGGGGTTTGCCAAGAAGAGTCCATCTTGATCACATGAAAGTTCTGATGGATTCATCAAGCCTGAGCTAGAAACAAAGTCAATACTGGGCCCACAAGGCCGCCTCCACCTGGGACTCGCCACTCTTTTCATGGTGATTTCTGCCTTTTTGCTTAAATGCTCCTCCTCATCGTCTTGGTCTTCAGTTCTCAGCCATCCCTGTCTTCCGTGCCCTTCCCCCTGATGGTGTTCTTCCACCTCTTCTCACCAGCTAGCTCTGAAGGATCTCAGTTTTGGTCCATCTCCAGACATAGGAAGAAGGCCAAAGTTAACAGTTGCTTAAGATGGCTTTGACTTCTGAAATCTCCCTTCTAGGAAACTTTGGATAATTCTTCCTGAACACCCAAGTGGAGGCAGTTCTATAAAATCTGATGACTAATCCTAACAGTTACAGTGACCAGTGTGCATCTGTTTCCTACACTGGTTCTACACAGCCAACAGCCATTCTGACTGGACAGTGGCCAAGCTTCCTTTCAGATTGGTCAGCCCCCATGCCATGCTGGTTGTTTATGGCTGAAGTTGTTTCCCCTGCCCCATCCTTCAATTCATATGTTGAAGCCCTAACCTCCAGTACCTCTAAAGGTGACTGTATTTGGAGGTGGGGCATTAAGTTAAAATGATGGCATCAGGGTGGGCTCTAATCCAGTGTGGCTGGTGTTCTTCTAAGTGGAGATTTGGATGTGCAGAGAGATACCAGGGATGCACACACAGAGGAAAGATCACATGAGACACAGTGAGAAGGTCATCTAGAAGAGTCCTCAGATGAGACCAAAGCTACCGATACCTTGACCTTGGACAGCTAGCCTTCAGAACTTCAAATTATATTGTTTAGGACAACCCTTTCAAGTCCCCTCCCACCATGGGAGCTTTTCTGTTCTCTCGATAAATACTGTTATCAAAAAAAAATTACATTGTTTAAGCCACCCAGTCTGTGGTATTTGGTACAGTAGTCCTAGCCAATGAATACACTGGTTGTGACATATTTTGGACTATCTGATAATAACCATAGTTTTATTGAGTGCTTACTAAATTCTAGAGGTAGCATAGATTATATCATGACATCTTTAGGTGCTATGTATTATCTTCATTCTGCCAATAAGGGAACCGAAGCTTGGAGAGGGAAATGACTTAATGAAGTCAAAGTCATGGAGGTAGAAAAGGGCAAATTTGGGCTCAAACCCAAATCTTTCTGACACCAGTGCCTGGTTTCTTAACTACCATGCTACCCAGAAAGTAGTATAGCATGGTCTTCTCTGACTCCTCCCCTTTACTCATCTCCAATATTTTTCTCCATCATTCTCTGCTTTTGTTCTTTGGACACAAGCTATAGTTTGTAATCATCAATTTGGTTCTGTGATCACTTTTCAACATCTGCCTTCTACTCTAGTCCCACGATGTAGTTCTATGCTTAATAATCATGAAGATGGGGTTGGTTTTGTCATGAGCAGTGCTGAAAAACTTCTTGATTTTTCTGCCAGGTAAAAGCAGATGGTGAAATGATCAACCCCAATAGGCAAGTAGCAGGAACTACTGCTGGGCTCTTTAATTCATACCTTAATATCGCACACTCGTGGCCTCAGGGTAGAGCACACCACTTGACCTTCCCACATGGCGATGCCAATCTTGCTCTCCTCAGCAATGCTGCAGTGAAGAGCACTGCCTGGCCTGGCTTTTCCATTTCATAATGCTCCTCAAGGCAGAAAGCTGCAAGCCACCTGATGCTCCCTTAGTGGCTTTTCTCTGCCTTTCCTGACTCTCCACCCTGTTAATACATCTGGGCAAAGTGGCAGCAGCTTATTTTGGGTATAATGGAGTATACAAAAAAAAAAAAAAAGAAGCCAGGTCTATTATACCAGACTGCAGCTCCTCAAAGAGTAAGATTCCAACTGATACTTGTTGTAGGGGTCACACGGTGTTAATCACCTGCTTCAGCCAATGTAATATGATGATGATAGTGGGTGTTCTTTCTCCATGGCGTTCTCCCATCAGAAGTGGAAACACAGTGTACATTTTCCCAAACAAAACTGATAGAAAAATTCTTTCTGCTTCCCAAGAACCAAATTTCATAAATTTCATAAAGACAGATTATTTTTCTCTTTGTGGCTTTTTATTTTTAGGTTTCCTGCTCCCTCTCCCCATTTTTTTTCCACTTAATGCTTTCAGACAGAATGAATAGCATTCTATGTTTTTATATTCTAAACACCACTCCTGCATAATTTTATTCAATTCTTTGTTGGTCTTTTTTTTTTTTTCCAAGTTATGGTTTTAAAAATAATCTCAAACTAATTTGTCTAATGAATATGCAATTATTGCAAGAGTCTTTTGAAGTTTTTGAAAACCTTCAGTCAGCATCTTTCTGGGACATGGTGATGAATGTAGCATCAGGCACTTGAAAGCTGTTTCTAATTTGGCATGAACAGGTATAATTTTTTGCACATTTCAAAGCTGGGCATGATGCAGTCATTCGCTGTGTACTTACCAAGGTTGGCTTAGAGCGGGCACTTTCTGGACTAGCTCCCTCTGCTGGAGGAATGGAGGCCTCCTTGCTACTGGGGCACACGGGGCTGATGCTGAAGTCAGGTAGGAGAGCCAAAGCAGGGGAGGAGACCTCACAGCTGGGATCTGCCACTGCTCATGCCTGGAGCTTACAAATTATAGCTACCGTTTACAGTGTGCTTATCTCTGGCAAGACACTCTACATGTGTCTTAATCTTCACTTAAGTGTAATCCAGAAAGGAAGGGAATTTTATCACCCTTTAATCAGTAAGAAAAAGAAGACTTGAGGAGGTTGAGAAAATTCTCCAAGATCACGCAGGGAGTATGGGGTAGAGCCTATGTCCTTAAACATTTGTCATCGAACATGTTTTCTGGGTGAGGCAATGTGCTGTGCTCTCTGGCAAGTCTAGAAATACACTTCACCTGGATTCTGCTCTCAGAGTGTTTCTCTTCTGGTAGAAGAGAGAAGACTAACAGCCTTGATATATAGCCAAGAAAATTTAAAAAAAAAAAAAAGAGAGAGAGACAAGCTAGAGGGTCATGGCATGGTCGTGAAAGCAAAGGAAAGGGAGAAAAATATTCATCTCAGGAAAGACAAAATGTATCCTCAGAGGGGCAATGGTTTCCAGAGGTATTTGCTCTCATCTCCCTGTTTCCTACCTTCTGTGCTCATTATGCTTTTGAAAGTGGCTCCGGGATAGAATTTTTCAGTAATTGCTTTTGACCCAGGAACCAGCTTCCTCCTGTGTACTTTCCTCATACCTGAGTGAAGAAGCCAGCTGGGCTTTCTCCATTGCTGAAGCAAGCAGAAGCATCCCAACCTCGACTGGAACTCATTAGCCTCTGTTGTCAGATTGCAGTGATCATGAGGGTGTGAAAGTCACAACGCCTTTCTAGCTAGCTGAGTTCAGACTACCAGAGTTCTCCATAAAAACGGCTCAGGGCCTGCTGCCGAGGGCCAGTACATCTCATGAACCATGGTCTTTCTTGGCAATTGTTTTTCTTTGCTTGAGCAAATGGAACAAAGCAATTACCCCCATATCCAGTCTTTGTTTACATACTTTTTTTCCTCCTGGCCTCTTGCAAATGTCAGAGATCTTCTTGTAAATGCAGGAGAGTTTACTGTAAGACTCTCAGGGACTATCCCAGGAACCAGAAATGCCGGGAGCCAAGGCAGTCACTCTCCTGGCAATACTGTCTCTTGAGGCACATGGACTTGCCTTTCTGGCTGTTTTGCCTATCTGTTATTTTTCTCTCTCTACCAACCAGTTGTCTCTTCCTACATATTCATGCCAGAATATGGCTTTCCATAGCTCCTAAATGTCCATCTTCTCAGTCTGAGCCACCAAAGAAGCTCAAACTAGGCTACGAGTCTACTCTCAGGAGAGACAAGCTTGTCATTTCCAGCAGGGTCCAATCCGCTATGGTGGTGGCAAGGATCATGTAGTGAAGACATGACTTCAAGGCTCTATCCTTCCCTCAGCCTATGGGTAGGGTGCATTTTATACAAAAAAGGAACAGTTTAGGGACACGCAATCACATGGTTATGTAATTATAAATCAGAACTGTGACTCAGCTTTATGTTTCCTTGGAAGTCAGCGCAGTGTGACTTCCATCAGAGGGCAATGTCCATGAAAGTTCATTATTTCTTTCTTCTTGGGACAAATGGCATTCACTTGGGTTGTGTAAAGAAACAAATTAATGAAACTATCCATATAAGTCAGGCAAGCACTTGCTGCTGAGGAAAAAGAGACTTGAGTTGTTCTGAATGAACTAGGTCAGCTAATATTATTCAAAAACACAAGGAAATTGCTTAGACATCCTCCTGAAAGGATGAGCAAGATTTGGGTGGTTCTCACTGGCACTAGGAACCTACAGCTACCTACCTGAAGAAGCATGCCTCTTCAGCAGAGAGAGGTCTTTTTAGCATTCCAAGGCAGAATGATCTTTCCCTTTCCAAGCATCCAAAGAAATGCTTGGCATGTCTCGTCTGATTTATTTAACTTCTTTATACTTGTTTGTATGCTTTTATCTCCTGATAGATTGCTGCTTCTACAGGACAATATCTGTCTTATTTTACTGTCCCTGACTAAGACTGAATGTAGTCTTATACATAGTAGATTCCCAAACCATATATGCCAAATACCTGAGTCACTTCAGTGATCTGTAGTAAACCCGACCTACTAATTATTTGAAGGGGACCAGCCCCTTGCCGGGTCATGAGATTTCCTGAAGGAGAGACGGATAGGTGAAAGATGAAGATAATATACCCGGACACCTGCTTCTTGAACAGATGACAATTTAATGTTAGTTAACACAGAGCTTTTATACCATTCGTAAAGGGGCAAGACAAAGAAAATTCCTTCACGTACATATCCTCTACAAGTTACCACCATCTAGTGGTCTTAGCAATAAACAAGCCAAGAACCCTGTAAACATTCAGACAATGAGTCTTATTCATAAGGCCAAAGATGATAGTTTTAGTCCAAAGTCCCGAATTACAGTCCTTGAACTGTCTCCAGAAGGTTTAGCAGTAGTCTTCCTTCTGGGGCTTTATGGCCTTCAGAGTTCTGTAATCGCCTTTCTTGTCCAGGTGTCTTCGTTACTTTTCTCTTATCCTGCAGTGCTTGTTTCTAAAGAAAACTCAAAAGAAACTTTTAGTAATGTTTCCCAGGCCCCCAAGGTTGCTTTTTGTCTTTAGCTAAGTTGTCATAAAAGTGTCTGATTAGTATATTATGAGTTCAGTGAAAACCCACTCTATAAATGTTAACTTAGAGTTTTAACTATTGAATTAAGTAAAAACCTTAAAGATAATCTTTATCCTAAGTCAGTAAAAACAGTGTTATAAATCACCTACATAACTCCTAGATAAGTGTTAGAACTTACAATGAATTCATAATGAGCTTACTATAAACTTGTGCTTCTAAAAAACCTTATGTCTAAACACTGAATCAAATAAGGAGTGAATATACTTATATCATTTATTACTTAAGCAATATCTAGTAACTTATAACCAAGTGACAGAAAGCATTCTTGATGTGCTTCAGAGTTTAACGCTTGCATATGTTAGAAAAGGCCAAACGACATAGTGGGAAGTGGAAAAATAAACCATGACACTCTCAGGTTAGCTGTGAGTACTTCACATAAACATGCCATCTTCTTCTTCCACGACTGCACAGAATTTCTTCAGCTGTACCAACAGCAAAGACGGAAGACAGAAGGGCCTCAGCTGCCCGGACTCGCTTTGCGGCCGGGGGGTCCTCAGCGCACCTGGACTTTGTCAATCAGGCGGGCCTCCAAGGCTGGCTCCCAACAATTATTAGTTCAAAACTCTTTTATTTTTGAGTTGGAGTCTCACTCCGTGGCCCAGGCTGGAGTGCAGTGGCATACTCATGGTCACCCCAGCATCGACCTGCTGGGATCGGTGATCCTTCCCCCTCAGGCTTGCAAGTAGCCGGAACTATAGGCGTGCACTACCACGCCCGCCTAATTTTTTAAAAATTTATTGTAGATACGAGGTCTTGCCAAGTTACCTGGGCTGGTCTCGGACAATCCACTCGCCTCAGCCTCCCAAAGTACTGGTATTACAGGCTAAACTACCGAGCCTGGTCTCAAAACTCTTTGTGCCAGAGATTCTTCAACTGGTCAATTAGTAAATAAAATAAATATACTAGTATGATCAGTATGCCTAGTACTGTGCTCAGTGCTACTAGGTAACTGGCTTTATAATTTATTAGAAAAGCCTTGGGAAACTGCACCCTGAGTCGGGGGGGGGCGGGTTGGGAGGAGGAGAGGAGGAGTAATATTACCTCCTTTGTGGGATGTGTATAAAAGTTAGATATTATACACAGCACGTACAGAGTAGCATTTTTTTTTGTCTAGTTGTGGTTATAACATATTGTGGTAGGTTTGAATTTTTATGCATAACTCTCAAGTGCAAGAAAAGTCACATTGCTTTTTAAAAAAAATTTTTATTATAAAGATGTGGGGTACAATTCAGGGTTAGGTATATAAATGTTGATTATGCAGGTGCCCTTGTTGATGAGGTGTGTCCCTCCCTCCCCTAGCAGTTTCTCTCAACTGTCAATCCCCCCTGCCCCGACAGTTTCCCACTACTGCCAATTGCTTTCTTATAGCATTATAATTGTTCAAGGTCAGCTTATGAGTGAGAACATATGGAACTCTGTTCTTTGTTTCTGTGATAAATCACTGAGTATGATCGACTCCAAATCCATCAAAGTTGCTGCAAAGTCCTTATGTTTGCCCTTTTCTATGCCTGTATAATATTCCATTGTGTCTATGTACCACATTTTTTTAATCCAGTCCAGCTCCGATGGGCAACACAATTCGTTCCATGTTTTTGCTATTGAAGTCACATTGCTTATATCACCTCCTCTCATCTCCTCTCTTTCCTAGGAGAGAAATCTGATTTCAGTTGTATTCTAGAGACCTCTAGAAAAGCCTCCAAGGGTCTTGTGCAGTCCTCTGCACTTGGGAGAGGCTCTCTGGATTCGCTGACAAACTCTCCTAAGCCCTCTGTGGCCCCCGAAGGCTGGGTCCTGTGCACCTTCCCAGCCCACCATGGTTTGAGGAACTCTAGCTGGGGTTCCCAGGACCACAAATGGAGATGTCCCTACTCCTCATTCTTTAAGTTCCAATGCTTGAATTAATAATATTAAAAGTAGATATAAGATCTTTATATTTGGGGGGGGCACATATCATCAATAAGGGTACATGATCTCAAACCAGGTGAAGGGGAGACCAAAGGGAGATCCATTGTAAAGTGACCACTTATCTACCTAATCCTGAATTGTACCCCATATCTTTAAAATAAATAAATTAAAAATGTTTTTTAAAAAAGGAAACTAGAATTAAAAACTTAAAACAAATCTTTACTTTTATCAAAAGGGAACATGGATTTTAAAAGTTTGCTTAGTATTGGCTTAAGTTTTAGTGTCACAGTAAGTCCTGACCTGATTCCATCTGAATCACCGGAGCATGCTAAAAACTATAGATTCTAGGACACCACTCATAGAGGTTCTGGTTCCGTAGAGCTGGGTTGGGACTCCAAAATCTGTTATTTGACAAAAAGATTCTCTGGGTGATTCGGTTTCTTAACCTCCTTTGGGAACATGCTTTATATTAAAAGTCCGTGGAAGGTAAAGCAGGGCGAGTCTAGAAAGGGAGAGCTCTGTGGACGATGCAGAGCTTCAGCTCAAACACTTGTGCTCAGTGGCGGATTTTTAATGAAACCACAGGCAGCTGCCAACCCCAAGATTCATAATTCACGCTTTATCCCCAGTGTTCCAGGTGAATGGTGGTGCTCGTTTTTCCTTTTTTCTGGGTTCCTTTAAACATTGTATTTTTATTTTTAAAAAATTTCAGTTATATACAGAAGTAAGAAAGCATAATGAACCCCTATGGATCTGTCACCCAGAGTCAACAATGACCGATTATTGGCTGATTTCATTTTATCCCTGACTTACTACCCTCCACCTCCAGATTATTCCAAAGAAAATCCAAGACTTGATATAATTTCTTCCATAAATATTTCAGTCTGTAAAAATATAAACTTTTTAAAGCCATAATCTCAGTACAATTGCATACTAAAACAATTTCTTAGTTTTTTCAAATATCTCTCAGTGTTAAAATTTTCTCAGTTGCTGTAGAAATGATTTTTTACAATGGGTTTGGCTTATGATCCAAATGAGACTCATATATTTTAAGTGTTTAGTGGGTCTCTCAAGTCCCCTTTGACCTACAGATTTTCTTTCTTGCTATCTTTGCAATTTATTTGTTGAAAAACCTGGTCACTTTTTTGGCAGAGTTTCTTACATCTAAATTTTGCTGATTTTATTACTGTAGTGTCATTTTTATGTCCTCTGTATATTCTATGAATTGATAACATGATTCAAAGCCTTATTCAGATTAAAGTTTGTTCGTTTTCCAACATTATTTTATGGAGGGTGATGTTTATTTAAATCAGGAAGCACATGATATCTTGTTCCTCTTTTTGTGATGATAGTAGCCACTGTTTCTCAGGAAAAGTGGGTTAAATTCTTGATTCTTTCCTTTTATTTACTTGCTTCTTGGCGTTCTGCCAAAGTGATTGATGAGTCGTTTGTTGTTTATTTTTAAATATCGTGATCAACTCACATACTTGTGTTTTCTTCCATCAAAGTTATTACTTTTAGTCCTCATTCTTCTTTATGATTGCCTGGTTCTTCATTGTGTGGATGTACCATGTTGATGCATGGTCGAGTTCAGCAAACATTTTCTGTAAAGAACCAGATAGCAATACATTTGTCCAAAGAAAAAAAAAAAGAAGAACACATTTGCCATTTTTTTAATAATCTTTGAACAAGTGTAAAATTGTTCTTAACTTGCAAACTGTATAGTAACAGGCCCAGAGATTAGACCTGTGGGCTACAGTTTGCTGGCCCCTACTGACGGCTATTTGGTTTGTTTGCAGACGTTTCCTGTAATAAACTGTGCTGTAACATTGTCTTCTGCATTCACTTTTGCTATTTTTACCATTGGGATGGAGTCCTAGAGGTGGAATTACTCAGTCAAAGGGTAAATACATATTGATTTTGCTAGTTATTGTCAATTTCTTCTCAATGGGTGTGCTCTGTTTTGTATCAGCAATGTAGGAGAATGCTCCTTTCGTCCAGTCCTACCAAAAGAGTAGATTGTTGAACTTCTAGATTTTTTTTTTTTTTTTTTGAGTTGGAATCTTACTTTGTCACCCAGGCTGGAGTGCAGTGTCATGCTCACGGCCACTGCAGCCCCAACCTGCTGGGCTCAGGTGATTCTTCCATCTCAACCTTCCAAGTAGCTGGAACCACAGGCATGTACCACCACACCCAGCTAGTTTTTTTGATTTACTGTAGAGATGAAGTCTCACCAAGTTGTCCAGGCTGGTTTCGAACCCCTGGCTCAGGCAGTCCTCTCACCTTGGCCTCCCAAAGTGCTGGGATTACAGGCATAAGAGGCCACGCCTGGCTGAAGTTAGATTTTTGTCATGCAGGGTGAATAATATGTATAGTCTTAATTTACATTTCTTTTATTATGAACAAGATTGAGCTTCTTTTCATATGGGTTAAGAGACTTTTATATTACTTTTTGGTGAAATGTCTGTTCAGATCTCTTGTCCATTTTTTCTATAATTGTTGATTTATTTCTTCTCTATTTTCAGAATATTAATTCACTCTGCAAAAAGTGGCAAATGCTTTTCTCTGGGTTGTCATTTTTATTTTTAATATTGGAATTTTTGCTAGACTATTGATATTATTTGAATACAGATTTTTCTATTATTTAAATTTTTACATAAAGTTTCTCAAACGTTTCTCTTATTGCACCTGCATTTTGAGCCATAGAAAAGTGTTTTCTACTCCTAAGTTTAGAGGAATTCATCCATATTTTCTTCTAGTATTGTTAGAGTATTATTCTTACATTTAGATCTCTGACCCATTTGGAATTTATCCTGGTGTTTGAAGTGAAGAATGGATCCAATTTTATCTTTTTTCCATGTGACCCACCAGGTATCCCAACACCGCTTATTAAAACATCCATCTTTTCCCAACTCATTTGAGAGGCTGAATAAAATTAAAATTAGCATCTAGTTAATAAAAATATCAATTATGCATATCTCAATTTTTTAAATGCTCAGTTTTCACATGTAATTAGATCTATCTCTGAATTTTCTATTTATTACACATTTATCTTTTTGTGCGCCAATACTACATTTGAAAAGTTTTTATAGCTTTGAAAAAATATTTCACTAACAGGCAAGGCTAGACTTCCCTCTCTTATTTATCATGGGTTTTAGTGTTTTCCCTAATTAATGGTATAATCAACTTTATCCTTAGGAAAATAAAAACCTGATGACATTTTATTGGTCCTCATGAAGCATAAAAATTAATTTGGGGTAGATTGGCAACTTTTTGATGTTGACTCTTCCTTGCCAAGACTGTGGAAAAGTCTTTTCATATGTTCAAGTCTATTTTCATGTTTTTCAGAAATATTTTATAATTTTTCCCATGTGGATTTTGCTTAAGTATTATTATTAGTGTGTTAATAATTATCATTATTGTTCTTATAAACAGGATTTTTCCCTTCCATTATGTGTTTGAATTGGATTTTGATTATTCATATGTCCATCTTTTTACTTTTAAGCTTTCATAATTTCTTTGTTTTGTGTGTGTCTCTTGGATGTGTTGAATTTTGTTTTGCTAGTCAATCTGAAAAATCTTTTATAGGTTTGTGAAGTCCACTCGTATTTATTGATGGAATTGAGAGATTTGACCTCAGTTGTGTTATATTGTTTTATTTTATGTGATGTGGTGGGTGGATGTATATCTATCATGTTTCACTATGGTGTTATTTTATTTGCTTCCTTCTTTTCCTTTTCTTTCTTTTTTTTCTTTTTTGATGTCTCCTTTAGCATTTAGGAAGGTCTGGATGTTTTGCGTAATGGTTACCCTTATATGTACCTTTATATAATACATTTAATGTCTTCTGTTTTGGATAGTGTCTGATGCTTCCCTTCTATAAGCAATATTGAAATTGGTCAACAATCCCTTCTTTTTCTTCCCCTCCCTCTCTCCTCCCTCTCCTCAGTGTCAAATGCAATTTTTGTGCCAATACCACATTTGAAAAGTGGTATCATTCTGCTGAAGTTATAAGGCAATCATTGAGCCTTATATTTCCTTCTGCATGCTCTCCTGTGTTTCTATTTGACTGGCTATCCACAAAAAAGAGGAAAAGACAAGGGCTGCATCTTTCCTTACACCTCATTCTACCTCTTCCTCCCATAGAGCCCACATGCATAGGTTGGGGAGTGAGACCAGATTTTGGTGGGTGAAGGGGAAGCATTTGAGCTATCTGCTTTTAACAACTTCTTTACCCTTTTAGCCATAGGGTAATATTCTGAAGGTTTTTACACTAGTGCTTTACAACTAGAAAGACAATGACCACTATGGGGAGATTGGCCCTTTCTCTTTTAGTGCCCTGAGGGAGATGAGAAAAACTGTGGGTATGGTGCAGTCAGGTCACCTGTGAGACTGGACACTAGGGGCCTCAGATCCATCTCTCCCCAAGTGTCCTGTGCTCAGGTTTCATAGGAAACTGCAAAGTATCTGCATTCAAGGGACACTGTGGTATATCTAATGAGCTTGCCACTAGGAAGCAGTGTGGACGGGAAGACCAGAGGGCCCTTCTCCACATATACTGAACTGCTTATGTCATCAAGCATATCAGGTGATTATGAGGAAGGGAAGGGGCTTTTAAAAACTTGACTGAAATTGAATTTCCTGTTGCCTATGTAATCATTTTTTCCCCCACTCAGTGTCATGGAGTAAAATTTTTATCTCCTCTCATGGAGTAGACTCATCACGCATGTATGAGATAGTGGGATGGAAACTGAAGACACCAAAATAGCATTCGAGGTCAGGATGGAGGACAGGGCCACCAAGAGCCATCCCCTGAGTTGCTGGAGTGCAGCCACAGGAGCTTTTAGTTGGGTGCCTGCAACCTTGGGTCGGGAGAAGTCTATTGGACACTTTGCTGATTTGAATGTATGTCTTTTTTTTTTTTTTTAGAAAGGTTGGGTGAACTTTTGGATCCTTGATTCAAATGGTTCTCTCTTCTAAAGACTTACTTCTGACCTTGAAGGGACATTTCTTTGACTCCATTTGCCCTAGACTTTGGTCTGTCTCATCCTTGGAAGATTTAGATGTGGGTCCTTAGTTGTCCTGAACTTGAGAGAGGCCCCTTAGGTGCTATCCTGGGTTTCAAAGCTGTATAAGATACATATTCTGGAAAAGCTTTAGAATTAAAATAAAATTGGACATCAGTATTGAAAATTTATATGACTCAAAGCTAGAAGAAGGATTCTGCATATCAGTGGAAAGATCAAGATTCCTTTAAAGTCAGGGAAAGAATGGTATGGATTGCATTTTCTATCAGTCCTTTTTCGTGTTTTTGTTGGATCTTTTATTGCTCAGGGCTTTTATGTTTTGAGAAGAAGTAAAAGTCAAAGGAGTTTTACTTGTTTCTAATTTGTTGTTCTGTTAATGAATGAAACCAAGGCTGCCTCTCCTCTTCTTTCACATTTTCTATTAGATGAAGACGAAACGAGAGGAAGAGAAGGTGGACATACAGGAGGAAATAAGGCTTCATCATTTAAGTTACATTTTCCCCCCACAGGCTCTGTGGGGAATTCTGAGCAGTAGCTTCAAAAAAGCCATTCCCTATGCCAAAGCTCTCTTCGATTTGGCTTGTTGGGCTCCCTTTATGCGAATGCCAGCTCTGGTGATGGGAAAGATTGATTCCTGAAATGGAAGACAGGTGAAGTAATGGCCACAAAAAAATCACAGCTTTTTTCCCTAAAAAGTGAAAATTGCAAATCTTTTCCTACTTTTGTTAAAGATGATGCTGATTTTACCCTTTTCAGTATCTTCCCTGTTTATTCCAGACTAGCTGTGTGTGGTTTGGTAATACGAAATTTGCGGAAATTGGGAGCAGAAGGGCAAGAGGGGATGTTGTAGGGTTCAGTGACATATATTTTGAGCATTTTGACAAGTGTCATGGAAGAAGTATGTGAAGGAAGCAGCGGGGAAAGAAAAGCAAAAATTTAAAATAGAGTATTTCTGAACTCAATGGTATTTCTTGGCATTTGAAAATACATGTAAAGGACTTGAGCGTTTTTAACATTGTTATTATTACTATTATTATTTGAGTTGGATTCTCACTCCATCGCCCAGGCTGGAGTGCAGTGGCACACTCACAGACACCCCAGTGTCAACTTTCTGGGCTCCAGCGATCCTTCTGCTTCAGCTTCCCAAGTAGCCGAAACTACGGGTGTGTGCTACCACGCCCAGCTAATTTTTTAAAATTTATTTATTGTGGAAACGAGTTCTTGCCAAGTTGTCTGGGCTGGTCTCAAACCTGCAGGCTCAGGCAATGCACTTGCCTCAGCCTCCCAAAGTGCTGGGATTACAGGCTGGGTATTATAATAATAATAATAATAGTAGTAGTAGTAGTAATAATAATAATTTTCTGGATTGTAGCTCTTTGATTGCAATAACATCCCAAGACTAGTCGTCACAGGGGGTGCCTTTATAAAATGTACACTTTTTTCTAGCTATGATAACTAGATTTCTGGTTTCTTGTAGAACATTTCCATAGTTTCAGCATGGAGAGTAGGTTGCATCTCACACATCAACTCTGATTTAGTGGGTCAGCTTCTGTAGTTTGCTGTGGAGAACTCCATGTGGGTTTTGGTGGGAAAGAACATCCTGATTGATTAGTGATGTCTGTTGTGGCTGTGCAATACTGGTGAATGGTTTACATGCCATAGACTTTGCCACAGCTGCTGGAAAACATTTCTCTTGCCTTTTCTTGTGATATATGGCTAATGTGACAGAGAAAACTAGAATATACAAACATGCAAAGTCCTCTTGCTGACAATTGCTCTTTGTTGTCAAAACTACATGGCAGATAACACCACATTTGAATAGAGCAGAAGGTAGTGAATTAATTAACAGCAAAGGTTTTCACACAGAAATCTAATCTAGAACTGGGCTCAGGGAAACAGAAGAATTGACCTGGATTTCAGTAACCATTGGACCTAAAGGTTTTGAGGGAGTTCTGAACATAGACTAACTGGCTTCAAAAAGTCAAGCACTTTGTCCTGTGAAATTATTCATTTTAACTAAATCTACTGCCTGGAATCCATATAGCACTAGTTCTTAAACCTTTTTACCCTAAGTCATCCCATCACTTTATCAAAGAGTTTGGCTCTTTACAAAGGCAACTTTTCTGAGAAGCACATTTCTGTCATAATAAGAATTTGGTTTGTTAATAACAGCTTCCATTTCTGGGCTAAATGTTTTGCATACATTAGCTTATTGAATAGCTATGAAAGTCTTGTGAGATCAATATCATTATCCCCATTTTATGCTGAAACAACTGCTGCTCAGAGAGTTTATATAACCAACCAAGGTACACATTTAATGTATTAAAATCTCACTATTGCATGTTGCAGAACTTGGGTTCTAAATCATACACTACACTGATAATTTATTTACCTGTTGCTTATTTATTATTTGCAGTACATTTTGAGAACTGGAGAACATTTTAGTTATTTTCTAGATCAAGCTGCCAAGATCAGGTCACACCATGCATCATTTAAAGATCGTGGAGGCAAGTCCAACTCCATAGATTTTTGTGGAACCAAGAGAGACACAGGGAGCTTGGCAGTCAAGTGGTTGCAGTCAAGGCATGAATCTGCTCAGGGAGAGGTGGCAATGGAGAAGGATGGAGGTGAGTCGCAGGAGTGAAGAGATTAAGGCCACAGAGAGTGAGACTGTTGGGTTCTCTCGTGAGTTTTTCATTCAGCCAGTATTTCCTGAGTACCTGCCATGTGCCAGGCAATGTGCTAGAAGCCAGGGATGCAAATCAGCAGACACAGAATCCATTACTGCCTTCATGGGTGATATGGTTTAGGTGTTGGCTCCCTCCAAAGCTCATGTTGAAATTTGACGCCAATGTTGGAGGTTGGGCTGTAGGGATGGATCCCTTTTGAGTGACGTGTTGCTGTGCTCCTGAAAGTGAGTTCTCATTCTCAGTTCCTATGAGATCTGATTGCTAAAAAGGGCCTGGTCCTGTCACTGCTTTCTTGCTCTCTCTCTCTTGCCAGGTAATATGCCTGCTCCCTTTTTGCCTTCCACCATGACTGGAAGTCTCACCATGGTGCAGATGTCAGCACCATGTTTCTTGTGCAGGCTGCAGAATTGTGAGTCAGATAAACTTCTTTTTTTAAAAAATAAATTGCACAGCCTCAGGCATTTGTTATAGCAACACAAAATAGACAAAGACAATGAGCTTGCAGATTGATGAGCAAGATACAATTAATCAATTAGTTAACCTCTCAAAGAAATGGAAAATGAAACTGTGATAAGTGCTCTGCAGGTGAAGTATGTGGTGCTACAAGAGGGTTTAAAAAGGGGATTTGACACTATCAGGGATCAGAGAAGTCTTCTTTGAGGAGATGGTTTGGCTGAGATCAGAAGAGTGAGTTAATTTGGTAAAAAGAGAAGGTAAAGAATTCCCAAGAGAGAGACTGGCATGTGAAAACTGTGTGAAGAGGGTGTGACAGAAACCATTGTGACTGGAGCCTGCTAGAGTGATTGGTGGAAGGCAAATATGCATGGTCTTGGGCCACATTCAAAGTTTTGGTCTTTATCCCAGGAACTGTGAACAGCCACTGGAGGATTTTAAGGAGAGTGGCATGTCTAGGCTTAAATTTCAATCACATCACCCAAGCCATGATGACAAACAGACTGAAATGTCATAAGAACAGAAGCAAGTAGTTCAGTTTGGAGGCTATTGCAGTAGGAGCTATGTTCAAAACCACTGATCCTTTCCCAAGATGACCGGTTAACAGGAACTTTGCAGTGTCTCTGGGCTGTAGCACTGGGATAAAGGCACTTGGTTGATCTGAACAGTTGCACATAAACCTACAATACAGTAGAGTCTAGTTAAGAGAACTTACTTTGGGCACACCTGTGGTTGTCTTTTATTGACATATTGGTTACAATGATCATTGCTTATTTATAACCAACAGCCAATCTGCTCTTTGTTTTCCCATCCAATCTTGTTTCCTATCCAATCGTCTTAATCCAACAATTTTCAGTGCCATCTTGCCTCCATGTGGCCCAATTAGTTTCAAGGCAGTTCCATACCTTTTCCTAAGTAATTGGTTTAGGAATGACTATGTGACGTATTTCCAGCCAATGAGTCATGATGGGAAGCTGGGGCGCATGGGAATGTGTATCTGAGGAAAGTTTCTGTCTCATAAAAGAAATCCACAGGAAGTGATTCTAGATATGACACCTGGACCTGCCTCAGCCTGTGGATGGGGAGCTGAGAGAGAGAAAGGAACTTCGAGCTGGTGTTAACAGCACCATTAAGCTGTTAGTCAACCAAATCAGTCATTTTCAGGGCTCACTCTTGCCTCTAACCTTACTATTATTGGAATAATAAAGCCTTTACTTTGAACTTAGATTGTTCTGAGTTGCAAGATGAAAGTAGTGAAAGCAATAAGACAGCTGTGTGGACTTGGGAAAACAGATTACTGTCTTTGAATCACTTTCTTTATCTATAATATAGATAATGATTATACTTGCTGCTCTGAAATATAGTTGTGAAGATTCTATCTAATATGTAACATATCTTATGTGCTTAGCTCAGTGCCTAACAAAGAGTTGCTCGATAAAGTATTGCTATGGAGATGAATAATACTCTTTTCTTATATTTTAGGTTAGTGAGGATGGTCTTTAATTACATGTCTACATGTCATTTAATAGCCAACTGTTTGGAAAAAATAAATAACTATACTTTTTTCAACCTAGATTTATATTGTGGGTTTATAGGGACATCTAAATGTACCTAGACTGCCTGGATGTCATTATTTTTTGCCACCTTCATGATCCATTTCAATACAGTTGATTAGACAACACCAACTGGATGGTTACTGGAGCCATAATCTTTCCTTTGGCTGTGGCTGCCCTGTCTTTTGTTGAAGGATTTCACACATATGATGCCATTATGTGTCATGATATCATTTTGGCAATACTTCTTCACTTACCGTGTCACAGGGGAACACTGAGTCTTTGATATTTCTTGAATGTGCAGATCAATAGTCTAGTTCTTCTTTCCTGAAATCCTAATATGCCTTTTGGACCACTGTCAACATTTCACAAATTAGGCTGACACTCCCAAAATGAACTGAATGACCCCAAACCAAAACTTGCTGGCTTTTGAGCAGTGAGCCTGAAATACTGAAACACTTGTTCTTTCCTTACTGTC
Source organism: Carlito syrichta (assembly GCF_000164805.1). Lineage (NCBI taxonomy): Eukaryota > Metazoa > Chordata > Mammalia > Primates > Tarsiidae > Carlito > Carlito syrichta. The sequence goes on along the minus strand of NW_007036691.1, from coordinate 79,366 downwards.
TCTACCTGAACTCACTGAGTGATTTCTAGAATTGTGTCTTCTTTTGACCGCTCCTATAAAGCCACAGACATGCAGTGACTGGGGCTAGACACCAAGCCTGTAGCCTGTCTGCAATGAGCACACTGTGTCTGCAGGAAGAGTGCTAGTACTGAGTGTGAGGCATGGTGCTGGGGATTGACATGATATTATTATCTTCATGTAACAGATGCAGACCTAGGATCCGAGAGATGAAATAGCATACCTCAGTCACTGGTTAGTTGATGGTGGAGATGTAGGTTGAACCTAGACCTGCCTTACTCCAAAGCCATTTTCCTGGAGAAGCAGTTCAGCATAGGAGGAAGCAGTACGCTACATGGTCAAAAGCATGAACTGTAGTATCAGGTGCCTGTACCTACTTGAAGACTCTGCCACTCACTGGGTACAATCCTAGGCAAGTTACTTAGTGACCTGTGCCTCAATGTTCTCATCTGTATAATGAGAATAATATCAGTACCTGCATTAAAGAGTTTTTGTGAGGATTAAATGAATATATATATATATATATATATATATATATATATATATAAAGCATCTAGAACAATGCCTGGCACATTGTGTTATAAGTGTTTACTGAATTAAATAAATCGCTATATTTTCATTTTGGAATCAATATCATGTGTTTTGTAATGAAAGACAAATACTCTTGAGCAAATTGCATAGTCTTGACAATAGAGTCAGAAGATTGCAGGCTAAAATTTGGATGCAGGTTTTGAAGACTATAAGGCCAGTGTATTTCCTACTATATCAGGCGCAGAATGGGAGACTTTGGGGAGTTACAGAAGAAAAAAAATAAAGATATTAACTGAAAGGTTAACTCATACAATCTTAGACTTTTCAGGGATTTTTCTTTGCATATTGAGACTTAAAAATCAAACATAATTTCAAACAAATATCTAGGTACAGTGCATGTATATCTATATTCACCAGAGATTTCTCATTCCCTTTTTTATCTTTTGCCAGTAACAAAGGCTTCTCTTTCCTTACTCATTTTAACTTGCTTATCTTTTGTCACTACAGTAACAGGTTTTAAATATTTTAGATTGGTCACATACAAGCTATTCTCTGATGACTGCATCAGTTCTTAATCGATGTGCTATAAATAAATACAAAAACTGGAATAAATTTCATTAGCAAGTAAACATAATACATATCACAGAACACCACATAAATTTCCTTCTGTGCTTGTCAAGCAAGGACTCAAGAAATGCTTGTCTCTGCAAGCTGCACCAAGACTCATAAATTGCTTCACAGAATAAGGAAATATTCAGTAAGCACAGACAATTAATAGCCACGTTCTCAAAGGACTAAATGGAGCTCCCATTCACTTCCAGAGAACTAAGGAAAAGTGCCTGCCCTTACATTGCCCTTGAGGGCTCTGACACTGAGTACCATGAATGAGTAAGATGGACTCAGTATGGTGGGGAAAAGAGATATAAATTCAAAACTCATAATTTTGTGTGTACAGTTTTTATATTTTCCCCATCTGGAATAGATGCCTCATTTTTCTGTTTTCTGAAAAGAATGCCGTGATCTTTTGGTGAACCCAGTTTTTCCCGTTGTCAGTCCATAGGGTTTGGGTGAAGCTGACTTGTCCCTCCTGCTTCAGAGGTGGAATCGGGCCCATACCTTAACAACCAGAAAATTCTATCCTCTTGACCACAATCATTGTTCCAAGGGTGAGCAGAGGATTCAAGACAGTCAATAAGACTCAATTCTGGACCTTCTATTAGCGCGATTAGGGAAGAAAACGCTGTATGTAGCCCACAGCTGGAACAGCCTCCAAGTGGGAAACAACTGCTTGGACTTGTATCAACATAAAGGAGAAGAGTACCTAGAGATGAAGGCACAAGCTATGAGGACGTCCTTTGAGCATCTAGAGCCAGGTACGCCAGAAGACTCTATCTCCAAACATTTTGTTAATACAATGGAGTAAATAGTACCCTTAAAAAATTGGTGGAAGCCTAGGATGGCAACTGGACAGGTCAGACTGTGAAAGTCTCCACAAAAGCAAGTGTCCATAAAGACTCTGTGTGTGAGGAGGATACACTGGTGGGAGAGTAAAAGTCTGTCTGAGGGGAAACTCAGGTTCATGCACCTGGGGCCCCCCTCTGAGGGTGACTGTGAGCTCCCACCACCCTGAGATCATCTGCCATTTGCAGGACTCTCCTGAGAAGAGCCTGCCAAATCCAGTTGATTCTCATCACTTGGCGCCTGGCCCACATCATCACCTGTCATAGCGGATCAGCTGGAGCTCTGAACACGATCAGTGAAGAGAGAGGATTGGGAGAGCTGGAGAGGAGCCCCATGTCCGGTGAGGAGATGCAGATTACAGCCATTTTCCCTGTCCCAGGACCAGGCAGAGACCTGCATTGCACCCCCCAGCTCCGCCCAGCCTCCAACCTGGGACCTAAGGTAATTTCATCAAACTGGGAGAGACAGAAGCCCCTCCCCCATGCTGGATCAGATGCAGATCAGATCTGAGTGGCAGACTTGACAGACAGCAAGCTGGGTGAGTCCAGATCTGATCCACCTTTCTCTCACAGTAGGTCTGAGCTATCTGACTCAAACTGTGAGCATATCAGCCTGTGCTGAGAGCAACCCTATCAGCCTACACTGAGAGCTAGCGATCAGAGCTGAAAGGGTGTTGGACTTACAGGAATGAGTTTGGTTTCTTGTTTTTATTTTTTTGTCTGTTTGTTTTGCTCATTTTTGTTTGTTTTTTGTATTAGTTTTTTTCTCTTTCTTTCAGTTTTTGATCATGTTTTCGTACTTGCTTTGTTTGTTATTTTACTGATTTTTTTCCTTTTCTTTAGACTTCTTGTTTGTGTATGGGAAGAGTACATCAATAGAGATGTTTTTGTTGGATTGTGTGTTTGTATGATTATCTGTATGTTTTAATTTTCTTTACTCTTTTCTATCTTTGTGTCTCTTCATTTGTTAGTTGGTATGTCTGTCTGTTTTCCCTCTTACTCTTCTCTCTCTCCACTTTCCTCTTGCCCCCCTTCCTATCTTTTTCTATTATTTTCCTTTTTCTTGCCTCATTATGCTTCCAGTGAGCAAACCTATACCCCCACTGCATGGACAGATTGTAAGACAGTGCAAAGTTGGTCCCAGGGTGCCCATACACCTGTAGGTGAATACTGGAATCTGCAGATAGATTTTGAGTCACAGCTCCCCCCCTGAATTAAATCTCAAAACTGCAAAAAATACAGCCTCCAACACACAGTCTAGTTTCAGAATTAAATAAAGCTAGAGGATCCATATAGGGAAGAATAGGAGACTGAGCAAACAGATGTAAAAGTAACACCGCCATCCCTGAACAACAGAATTAAAGAAGAGGAAAAAAAAGTGGGAGAGAGGAAAATTTACTCAAATGAAGAAAAACCAAAAAAAGAATATGGGTCTCACACAGACCCCTGTGAGGGCAGATACTGAGAAAACAGACTACGGAACACAAACAATGAAAAGCTCCCAGAATGACTGGTCTCAAACTACAAACCCAGATATCAAGACATTAATAGAGAGAATAAATAGAATTGAGGAGAGACAAAAGAAAAATATGAAGGAGTTGATAACTGAGATAAGAACTGTAAAGAATACTGTAAATGAAATAAATAACAAACTGATAAGCATGGAAAGCAGAATTAGTCAAGCAGAAGAAAGAATCTTAGATCTTGAGGATCAAAATATAGAATTAACCCAAACTGTTAAAAACATAGAAAAGAAGCTTCAAAAGACAGAACAAAACCTTCAAGAGATGAGCAATTATTGCAAGAGGCCAAACCTAAGAGTAATTGGATATCCTGATGTAGAAAGAGAGACCACTCTGGAACAAACATTCCATAAAATTATTCAAGAAAACTCCCCTCATCTCATCAGTAATGTGACCACTCAAACACAAGAGATTAAGAAAACCCCTGCAAGACAATGAATGAGAAGACCAACTCCTAGACACATAGTAATTTGCCTAAACAAAGTAGGTATAAAAGAATAAACCCTAAAGGCAGCAAGAGAAAAAGGTCAGACTACCTACCAGGGAAGCCCAATTGGAATAGAAGCAGATTGATCTACAGAAACACTTCAGGCTAGTTGAGCTTGGAGCCCAATCTTCAAAGTTCTCAAAGATAAACAATTCCAACCAAGAATAACCTACCTAGCCAAGCTAAGCTTCATCAGTGAGGGAGAAGTAAAATCTTTCCCAGAAATTCAATCCCTGAGAACTTAGGCGGCCTCTAGACCAACTCTATAAGAAACACTTAAGAAAGTATTAAACATAGAAGAAAGGGAAAAAAGAATGGCAACATTCTTCACAAGAGTGCAGGAAAAAGATTAAAAACACACATGAATCAACCCCCAAATCAAAAGAAAGACAACAAACAAACAGAACCTCATGACAAGGATAAACTCTCACATTTCAATAAGTAGCCTGAATGTGAATGGACTAAATGCACTACTGAAAAGACATAGAATGGCAAAATGGGTAAAATATCATGAGGCAACAATATGACTCCCAGAGACTCATCTCACCAGAAAGGACACTCACAGACTCAAAGTTAGAGGATGGGAAGCAAAATTTCAGGTGAATGGAACACAAAAGAAAACAGGAGTTGTGTTCTTAATATCAGACAAAATACCCTTTAGGCTATCAAAAATTAAAAAATATTCAGAAGGTCACTACATAATGATAAAAGGTTCAATCCATCAATAAGAAATATCCATCCTAAACATATATGCATCCAACATAGGAGCACCAACTTTCATAAAACAGCTTCTAGGCAAACTTAAAAAAGACATTGACTCTAACGCTTTCATAGCTGGGGACTTTAATACCCCACTCACCACCCTAGACAGATCATCAAGACAAGAAATCAGCAAGGAGATCTGGAACCTCAATGTGACTCTTGACCAAATTGACTTAATTGATAACTACAGAACACTCCACTTAATGACCACAGAATATACATTCTATTCATCACCACATGGAATGTACTCTAAAAGCAACCACACCCTTGGCCATAAATCAAGCATAAATAAATTTCAATGAAAATGAAAATGAAAAAACTTCTTACCAAAACCTCTGGGAGACCATGAAAGCAGTACTAAGAGGAGAATTCATATCGCTATGAACACACTTGAAGAAAATAGAAAGACCACAAGTTAACAGCCTAATAAATAACCTAAGAGAGGTGGAAAAGCAAGACCACCAAAATTTAACTTCAGCAGAAGAATCCTGATCATCAAAATAAAAGCTCAAATTCAGGAAATAAAAGACAAAAAGATAATACAAAAAAATCAATGAGACAAAAAGATGTTTTTTTGAAAGGATAAACAAGATTGATGTTCCTCTAGCTAGACTGCCAAGAAAAAGAGAGAAAAGCCCCTAGCTAGACTGCCAAGAAAAAGAGAGAAAAGCCCAAATAAACACAATCAGAAATGCAAAAGATCAAGTTACAACTGACCCTGAAGAAATACAAAAGTTTATCAGAGATTACTATGTACACTTATATGGAAACAAACATGAAAACCTAAAGGAAATGAAGGACTTTCTTACATCACACAACATCTTCTAGTTGAAAAAAGAAGAAATCAAGAACCTAAATAGACCAATAACGATCCAGGAAATTGACTATGTCATAAGAAAAAAAATGTCTACAGAAAAAAGCCCTGGACCAGATGGCTTTCCAGCAGAATTCTACAAAACATACAAGAAGGAAATGATACCAATCCTATTGAAAGTATTCCAGGCCGGAGTTGGTGCCTCAGCCTGTAATCCCAGGACTTTGGGAGGCCAGGGCAAGAGGATTGCCTGATCCCACAGGTTTGAGACCCACCAGGGCAATTGGGTGAGACCTTGTCTCTACAGTAAATCAAAAATTAGCTGGGCATGGTAGCACACACCTGTAATTCTGGCTATTTGGAAGGCTGAGGTGGAAAGATCACCAGAGCCCAGCAGGGTGAAGCTGCGGTAGCCAGGAGCATGCCACTGCATTCCAGTCTGGGTGACAGAGTGAGACTCCAACTTAAAAGAAAAAGAAAAAAAAAAGTATTCCAGGTGATCGAGAAAGATGGAACTCTCCCCCAATCATTTTATGAAGCTAACATCACATTGATACCCAAGCCAGGTAAAGACCCAACAAAGAAAGAGAACTACAGGCCAATATTCTTGATGAACATTGATGCAAAAATTCTCAACAAGATTCTAGCAAACCAGATTCAACAACACATATCAAAAATCATCCACCACGACCAGGTAGGCTTCATCCCTGGGATCCAAGACTGGTTCAATATTCATAAGACCATTAGTGTAATTAAATACATCAGCAGATGTAAAAACAAAAACCACATGATTATATCATTAGATGCAGAAAAAGCTTTTGATACAGAGCAGCACCCCTTCTTGATAAAAATCCTTGAACATCTAGGGATAGATGGAACATACCTCAAAATAGTAAGGGGTATCTACAAGAAACCCACAGTCAGCATACTGCTAAACAGGCAGAAATTGGAACCATTTCTCCTGAAAACTGGAACAAGACAAAGATGCACACTCTCACCCCTCTTGTTTTGGAAATTTTAGCTAGAACAATCAGAGGAGAGAAGGCAATCAGGCATATCCAGGTAGGAAAAGAGGAAGCTTAATTATCCCTCTTTGCAGATGACATGATCCTATACCTTGAAAACCCCAGAGAATCTGTTAAAAACCTCCTTGCACTGATAAAGGACTTTGGCAAAGTCTCAGGGTATAGAATAAATGTGCAAAAGACAATCACATTTCTATACACCAATAATAGACAAACAGAAGCCCAAATAAAAAGCACAATCCCATTCACAATAGCCACACAAAAAAATGAAATACTTTGGCATCTTCCTAACCAGGTTGTGAAAGACCTTTACAATCAAAACTACAAAACCCTCCTCAAAGAAATCAAAGATGACACAAACAAATGGAAAAATATTCCATGCTCATGGATTGGAAGAATCAACATTGTGAAGATGTCTATTCTATGTAAGGCAATATACAGATTTAATGCAATACTCATCAAATTACTAGCAACATTCTTCTCAGACCTAGAAAGAACAATATAGGAATTCATATGCAAACATAAACAACCATGAATAGCCAAAACAATCCTTAGGGAAAAAAAAAAAAAAAAAAAAGCAGGAGGTATCACACTCCCACACTTTAAACTTTATTATAAAACTACAGTAATCAAAACGGCCTGGTATTGGTACAAGAACAGGCATATAGACCAATGGACTAGAATTGAGATTCCAGAAGCAAAACCTCAATTCCTCAACCAACTCATCTTCAACAAAGCATCCACCACCAACCACTGTGGATAGGAGAACCTATTCAGTAACTGGTGCTGGGAAAACTGGCTGACCTCATGCAGAAGATTCAAACAGGATCCCTACCTATCTCCATACACGAAAACCAACTCTAAGTGGATCAGACCTAAATGTAAATTCTCATACTATAAGAACCTTAGAAAATGCAAGAGACACCCTTATGGAAATTGAAACTGGCAACCAATTCCTGATCAAAACCCCAAGTGCCCATGCCATAAGAGATAAGATAGACATGTGAACCTCATCAAACTGGCAAGCTTCTGCAAAGCCAAAGAAAGCATCAAGAGAGCAGGGAGACAACTCACAGACTACAAAAAAATATTTGCCAACTCTATATCTGGCAAAGGCCTAACATCTAGGATCTACAAGGAACTCAAACATGCTGAAAAGAAAAAAACAAAAAGCCCCATTACAAAGTGGGCAAAAGATATGAATAGACAGTTCTCAAAAGAAGACACTAGTCATCAAAAAAATGCAATTAAAACTACATTGAGATACCATCTAACTCCAGTCAGAAAGGCCATCATCAACAACTCAAAAAATAACATGCTGGAGAGGATGTGGCAAAAGGGAACACTTCACACTGTTGGTGGGAGTGTAAAATAGTATAGCCTCTGTGGAAAACAGTGTGGCAATTCCTAAAAGATCTATAAATTTACCTTCCATATGACCCCACAATCCCCCTACTGGGAATATACCTGGAAGAACTAAAATCACTCTATAAAAAAGATACTTGCACATGTATGTTGCAGCATTGTTCACAATAGCAAGAACATGGAACCAACCATGCTGCCCATCAAACGAGGACTGGATAAAAAAAATGTGGTACATGTGCACAATGGAATATTATGCAGCCTTAAAGAAGAACAAAATCATGAACTTCACAGCAACCCGAATGGACTTAGAGTCTATAATACTGAGTGATCTTTCACAGAAACAAAGAACTGAGTATCACATGTTTTCTCTCATAAAAGGACCTTGAACAACTGTCTTAATACTTTAAGAAAAGGATTGACAGTAGCGGGAAACTGTGGGGGTTTGGGGGGCAGGTGGGGAGGTGAGATCGGCAGTAGTGGAAATCTGTCTGGGAAAGGAGGGGCATACCTCATCAACAAGGGTACATGCACAATCAATATTTGTATACCTAACCCTGAATTGTACCCCACAATTTTAAAATAAAAAATTTTAAACAAATTAAAAAATAAAGATGAATAAATAAATTGGTTTGCAGATTTTGGGAAAAATGGCAGCAGAGCCAGTTGGACTAAGTGAGTCCTAGTGTGAATGAGTATGGAAAATTTTGTATACATGTTGGTGAGTAAGTGGGCATGTGAGTGGCTGACTGTAGGGACTTGGGTACAAGTGGCCAGGGCTCTCCTGGTTAAGTGATTGGTGTTGCAGTTGCTCTGCTTTGTCCCTAGCACTTCCCAGGGTGCAGAAGCCAAGCACTTTTTTTGTTGTTGTTGTTGAAGTCTCACTCCCTTGCCCAGACTGGAGTGCAGTGGCACACTTATGGCTACCCCAGTGTTAAGCTGCTGGGCTCTGGTGATCAGTCCACCTCAGCCTTCCAAGTAGCCAGAACTACAGGTGTGTGCTACCATGCCCTGCTAATATTTTGTAATCTATTGTAGAGATGAGGTCTTGCCAAGTTGCCCTGGCTGGTCTTGAAACTGTGGGCACAGGCAATCCATCCACCTCGGCCTCCCAAAGTGCTGGGATTACAGGCTGAGCCACTGAGCCTGGCCACTATTTAAAAAAAAAAAATCAACAAAGCCCTTCCTGGGAAGAAGCTGCCAGGAGAGACTGCTGACTCCAGGCACTGCTTCACCATGGCAGAGCCTGGCTGGACTCTGGCAGCAAGGGCTGCAGAGGGAGCACAGCAAGGGAGCCCAGAGGCAGAACCCCACTGGAGAAGACAAAAGAGGCACCCTGCCACCATATTGAAAACAGGGCAGGAAACTTCTCCTGCTTGCTCACCATGAAGTGACAGATCCAACCCGATCTCTGTGACTGGCAGATTAACTAGTCAGGGGTTGATTGTGACCCAGAGGAAGTACCTCAAAAGCACAAACTCTGGAGGGACAGGATGAGGGCTGAGACTCAGGCACCCCATCCCCTATCCTGATTCAATCACAGGACAAAGGGTGTGACCAGAAAAGGTTGAGGAAGACCTCCAAAGAGGTCAGTGGTGAATCTGAAGCTGACCTAACCCCCTCCTTCCCAGCAATCCGCTCATTGTCAAACCCACAAGACTGGAGCACTGAGAGGGACGAATGCAGATGGAGCCTGGATGTCAGCCACAATAGGAGGACTCCACTCCAGGCAAGCCTGACTGGGGCACCCCCTGCCAGTACGTGGGGAAGAGACAATCCCACACCTCCCCACTAGAGATGATGCCCTGTTGGGAGCTGGCCATGGAGGCCCACCTGAACATTAGGGATCAAGGTGGGCTGTGGACCCTGAGACCACTAGGATATGTTCAGGAGCTGTTGGCCCATTCCCTCCTCCTTTTTTCATTTTAGCCAAAAGGATCTCTGCCTACCTAAGCTGAAGGCTCTGTGACTGTGACAGGCATGGCTCACTCTAGAAACTCATTGTTCCTGTTTTTCATGAACTGCGGTTTCGGCTTAGGTATTAGATATAATTTAAACTCAGGTCACATTTGGGAGCCTTTAATATGGTACAAGCTTCTTTATAAGATTTAAAAGTATATTTGTAGAGTTAGTATATACTTATGGAGGGCTGTTTTCGGCTTTCGATGGTAGATGATTATCTAGAGTTACCAGAAATGGCCCAGCAGGAACTTTGGGCTGGGCCACATTCCTGAGGGCCCAGTGCATACTTTGGACTGGGCTGCATTCTTTTAGACCATTTTTAGCTACAGTTAGTGTAGGGTTTTTCTACTTATTATAGAAATTGAATTTATTTTATTCATAGAAAGTATTGTAGAATAGGTTATACATCAGTGAATTATATTAGTTCAAGCATGATCAAACATGATATTTTGAGGTTTAATAAGAATACAACTAACTTTAGAAATTTCATTGTTTCCATTTTCTACATTTGTGGTTTTGGCTTTAATACACTTTACAGTTTATATTTGGGTTTTATTTTTAGAAGCTTTATTGCTAATGATCAGCTTTACATATTAGGATAAGGAATTAGAAACTTTTATAGAAATTAAGATAGATATATAGGATTTTAGAACAGCCATTTTGTTAAGAGATTGTAATCAATTGCTCCTAGAAATGGTCCAGCATGATCTTTGGACTGGGCCACATTCTTTAGGAACTGGGTTGGGCTATAATTAAGAGTTTCTATAGTGTGTAGAATTAGCATAAAATAGAAAGGAATTGAGATTTAAGTTAGTCATTAGGTGTTGTGTATGCATAAGTTTTAAAAGTTATTGATCATTGGAATATTATGATGTTAGAAATTGTTGTATTGCTTTTGAGGAATATTAACCAAGCATGAGGAATAGTGAGATAATTTTGGGATTGCCCTTCCTCATGCTTGAGGAAACACCTGGTGGGTGGGGGTCGCCCCTCACCCACCTGGCGTTGTGTTCATGTAAATGTCTTGTGATTTGATTGGGATTGCCCTTCTTCATGCTTGAGGAAATGCCCAGTGGGTGGGGGAGGCCCCTCATCCACCTAGCTTTGTGTTCATGTAATGTCTTGTGATTTAATTGGGTTTGTCCTTCCTCATGCCTGAGGAAACACCTGGTGGGTGGGGGACGCCCCTCATCCACCTGGCTTTGTGTTCATGTGAAAGTCTTGTGATTTAACCTGTGAAAATTTGGGATAAAAGGATTATGGTTTGTCCCATTAAATGGCTTCTGCACTAGACAGAGTCCAGTCTCTTTCTTTCTCCCCCTTTTTCTTTCTCTCTCTTTATTTCTCCAGAATAATCGCTGATGCCACCACACCTCCCAAGGGACCCCCTAAATCTCTTCGCAGGGGCTGTTCCCCCACAATGCCCTGACTGCACTAGAGTAGGAGAGGAGGACTGAAGCCCTACCCACCCCCACTACACCCTCCACCTTCCCTGGGTCAGAAACTGGGGAGATTGTGAATGAGGTCAAAACTCTGCAGGAGATAGCAGAGGGACAGATAAGAGGAACAATTACAGAGGCTGCACAAGAGGGCAGGTTTTTTTGTTTGTTTTTTAATTTTTAAAAATATTTTTCCTTTGTGCATGAATATGTATATGAGAGTTTGATTTCCATCTTCTACCTCCTCTTTTTTTTCCTTTTTTCTTTTTGTTTTCTGTTTATGTGTGTGTATGATACGTGAAGGATTGAATGTTGATGTTTCAGTTTTTTTGTTTGTTTTTTCTTTTTTGTTCTTCATTTTTTTTTTAGTTCAATGTGTGTGTGAATACATGTATGAAAGTTTGATTTGAATTCTTTTTTTTCTTTTTCTTTTTTATTTTACTTCACCTCTCATTTTGGATTGGGCATGTGTATGTGTATGCTTTTCCTGCTTTTTAAAGTTGTTACTTTTTGTTTTGTTGTTACTTCAGTTTGTTTTGGTGTGTGTGTGTGTGTGTGTATGTGTCTGTAGTTAATTGTTTTTTGCTTTGGTTTCTGCTCTTGTTGTTATGTGTTCTTTTTAAAAATTAATCTTTGTCCATTTCATTTTATTCTCCTTTTTTCTGTTCTCATCATTGCTGTTACTGTATCTTGAACTTATGGGGTACATATACATACCCATTGCATTGTTATATAGAGTGTTGATGGGGAGTGGGTTTCAGGGAACCCATACCACAGTCAGTGAACATTATGATTTGCAAGTAGTTTCTGAATCCTACCTCCCCATCTTCCATCTAATTCAACTCTCAAAACTACAAGAGGCAGCTTGCCCTCCCACAGCCCTGTTTCAAAATAGAACAAATTCAGAGCCCTGATCAGGGAAGAAAAGAGGGCTGAACAAATATCAGAAGTGAAAGCCTCTCCCACTGCCACTGAATAATGGAACTAAAGAGAAAAGAAAGAGATCTTTTACAAATGAGGAAATATCAATGGAGGAACACAGGTAATTTCCAATGTTACAAAAAGAAAAAGCCTAAAAAAATCAGACCTCAGAGCCCAAATAATGGGAGTCACCAATGACTGGGCCCAGAATAAAAAAAGCGATTAGGGAATGAATGGAAAGAGTGAATAAGACTCAAAAAAGACAAGATGCAACACTGAAAGAACTTGTAACAGAGATTTGGCCATAAAAAATTCATCCAGAGAATAAAAAACAAGATGACAAACATGGAAAGCAGAATTAATGACACAGAAGAAAGAATCTCAAAACCTGAAATCAAAACATGGAATTAACCTGATCTGTAAAAAACATAGAAAGAAAACTTAGAAAGAAAGAACAAAGTCTCCAAGAGATGTGTGATTATATCAATAGGCCAAACGTACACCTAGTTGGTATCCCAGAGGAAGAAGGGGAAATGGGGAACACCTTGAAACAAGTATTCCAGGAAGCTATCCAAGAAACCTTTCTCCATCCCACCAGAAATGTGACCATCCAAACACAAGAGATATAGAGAACCCCCACAAGACATCCAATGAGAAGACTAGCCCCTAGACACATGGTAAATCACCTACACAAAGTAGGTGCACTCACAAAAAAATTTCCTAAAGGCAGCAAGAGAGAAAGGTCAGACCACCTATCAGAGAAAACCAATTGGAATAACAGCAGAACTATTGGCAGAAACACTACAAGCAAGAAGAGACTGGAGTCCCATCTTCAAAGTCTTCAAAAAAAAACAATTTCAACCAAGAATTTCCTACCCAGTCAAGCTCAGTTTCTTCAGTGATGGAGAAATAAAATCCTTCCCAGACATCCAATTCCTAAGATATTACACAGTTTCCAGACCAGCTCTACAGGAGACACTTAAAAAGGTATTAAGCACAGAAGAAGGGAAAAAAAAAAAAGAATGACCATACACTTCCCAAGAGAACCACAGAGCACAGAATCAACAGAGAATACAGCACAACAAGAAACTTGAAAACACACACATACATCAACCCCACAGCCAAAAGAAAACAAGCAAACAAAGAAAAAACTTTATAATAACCTCATGACAGGGAGAAACAATCACATTTCAATAATAAGCCTGAATGTTAATGGACTAATTGCACCACTGAAAAGACACAGAATGACAAACTGGATAAGAAACCATGACCAAATTATTTGCTGCATTCAGGAAACTCATCTTACCACAAGGGATGCACACAGACTCAAAGTTAAAGGATGGAAAATGAGCTTCCAGGCAAATGGATCACAAAGAAGGCAGGAGTTGTTATCTTAATATCAGACAAAACAACCTTTAAGCTATCAAAAATTTAAAAAGATACAAAAGGACACTACATAATGATAAAAGGTTTAATCCATCAACAAGAAATATCCATCCTAAACATATATGCACCAAACACAGGAGTGCCAGCATTTATAAGCAACTACTAAGTCAACTAAAAAAGATATTGACTATTATAACAGGGGACTTGAATACCCCACTAACAACCCTAAATAGATAATCAAGGCAGAATATCAACAAGGAGATCCAGAACCTACACTTGACCAAATGGACTTAATAGATACCTACAGATTATTCCTCCCAACAATCATAGAATATGCATTCTACTCATCACCACATGGAACATATCCCAAGATTGATCACATCCTTGGCCATAAATCAAGCATAAACAAATTCCATAAGGTTGAAATATTGCCATGCACCTTCTCAGACAACAGTGGAATAAAAATAATATGAACACCAGCAAAATTTCCCCAAAGCCCACAAAGCCATGGACACTAACCAGCATGATGCTGAACAACTACTGGGTCAACACTGAAATCAAAGCAGAAATTAAAAGGTTCCTGGAAACAAACTAAAATGAAGAAACATCCCACCAAAACCTTTAGGATGCCATGAAATCAGTTCTAAGAGGGAAATTTATATATCTATGAGCACTCATTAAGAAAATGGAAAGATCACAAGTTGAGAACCTAACAAATCACCTAAGGGAGCTGGAAAGAGAAGACCACCAAAACCTCAACTTTAGTAAAAGAATCCAAATCACCAAAATAAGAGCCCAAATATGGGAAATAGAAGACAAAAATATCATTGAAAACATCAACAAAACAAAAAACTGGTTCTTTGAAAGAATTAACAAGATTGGTGGAACCCTAGCTTGACTGATCAAGAGAAAGAGAGAAAAAGACCCCCCTCCAAAAAAAACACAATCAGAAACACAAAAGATGAAATTACAACTGACCCCAAAGATATACAAAAGATTATCAGATTACTATATACACCCATATGGAAATAAACTTGATAACCTAAATGAAATGGAGGACTTTCTGACATCACACAAGCTCCCCAGGTTGAATCAAGAAGACATTGAGACACTAAATAGACCAACCCAGGAAATTGGTTATGTCATATGAAAACTACCTACAAAAAAAACCATTGGAAGGGGTGGTTTTCTAGCAGAATTCTACAAAACATACAAGGAGGAGTTGATAACAATTCTATTAAAAGTATTCCTGTCAATTGAGAAAGATGGAATTGTTCCCAAATCATTTTATGAAGCTAACATTGCACTGATACCCAAACTGGGTAAATCTAACAGAAAAAGAGAACTATAGGCCAATATCCCTTATGAACATAGATGGAAAAATCCTTAACAAGATTCTAGCAAATTGGATCCAAAAACATCTAAAAAATTATCCACCATGACCAAGTAGACTTTATCCCCAGGATGCAGGGCTGATTCAACATTTGCAAGATCATAAATATATTTAAATACATCAACAGATATGAAAACAAGAGCCACATGATTATATCATTAGATGCAGAAAAAGCTTTTGATAAAATTCAGCATCCCTTCTTGATAAAAACCCTCAGCCTCCTAGGTACAGAAAAAACATACCTCAGAATAGTAAGTGCCATCTACAGTAAACCCACAGCTAACATATTGCTAAATGAACAGAAAATGGAAATACTTCCCCCTGAAAACTGTAACAAGACAAGGTGACCCCTCTTACCCCCATGTTCAACATTGTGTTGGAATTGTTAGGTAGAGCAATTAGACAAGAGAAGGAAATCAGGATTATCCAAATAGGAAAGGAGGAAGCCAAATTATACCTCTTTGCTGATGATATGATCCTATACCTTGAAAATCAAAGAGAATCTGTCAAAAACCTTCTTGCACTGATAAAGGACTTTGGCAAAGTCTCAGGGTACAAAATAAATGTGCAAAAGACAGTTGCATTCCTATATACCAACAACGACCAGGCAGAGACACAAATGAAAAGCACAATCCCATTCAAAATAGTCACACAAAAAATGAAATGCCTCAGCATCTTCCTAACCAGAGAAGTGAAAGACCTTAACAACGAGAACTACAAAACACTGCTGAAAGAAATCCAAGAAGACACAAACAAATGGAAAAATATTCCATGCTCATGGATAGGAAGAATCAACATTGTTCAAATGTCCATCCTACCAAAGGCAATCTACAGATTCAACACAATACCCATTAAGTTACCAACATCATTCTTTTCAGACCTGGAGATGACAATACAGAAATTCATATGGAAATATAAATGACTACGAGTAGCCAAAACAATCCTTTGCAAAAGAAAGAAAGCAGGATGTATCACACTTCCAGACTTCAAACTTTACTACAAGTCTTCAGTAATCAAAACAGCCTGGTATTGGTGCAAGAACAGGCATATAGACCAAGGGAACAGGATAGGGATTCTGGAAGCAAAGTCTCAATTTCTCAACCAACTCATCTTGACAAAGCCTCCAACAACAACCACTGGGGAGAAGAGAATCTATTCAGTAAATGGGTCTGGGAAAACTGGCTGATCACATGCAAAAGATTAAAACTGGACCCCTACCTATCACCATACACATAAATTAACTCTAAATGGATCAAAAACCTAAAAGTAAATCTTCAAACTATAAGAATCTTAGAGAACACAGGAGACATCCTTATGGAAATTGGAACTGGCAACCAATTCCTGATCAGAACCCTAAGTGCTCATACCATAAGAAATAGGATAGGTAAGTAGGACCTCATCAAACTGACAAACTTCTGCAAAGCAAAAGAGACCATCAATAGAGCAGCACGTATACTAAAGTTGGAATGATACAGAGAAGATTAGCATGGCCCTAGTGCATGGATGACATGCAAATTCATGAAACATTCCATATTTGAAAAAAAAAAGAGAGATCAGGGAGACAGCCCACAGAATGGGAAAAAGTATTTGCCAACTGTATATCTGACAAAGGCTTAATATCGAGGACCTACAAGGAACTCAAATGAGCTGAAAGGAGAAAAACAAACATCCCCATTTAAAAGTGGGCAAAAGACATGAATAGATGCTTCTCAAAAGAAGATATACAGGCAGCCAACAGACACATGAAAAAGTGCTCAGCCTCACTAATTATCAGGGAAATGCAAATCAAAACCACATTGAGATACCACCTAACCCCAATAAGAATGGCCATCACTAATAAAACAGATGCTGGCAAGGATGCGGAGAAAAAGGAATGCTTCTCCACTGCTGGTGGAAATGCAAACTAGTGCAACCTCTTTGGAAGACAGTGTGGGAATTTCTGAAAGAACTAGAAATTGACCTTCCATATTACCCAGCAATTCCCCTCTTGGGAATATACCCAGAGGAACTCAAATCATTCTACAAAAAATCTACCTGCACATGTATGTTTGTTGCAGCTCTATTCACCAATAGTAAAAACATGGAACCAACCATGCTGCCCATCAAAACTGGACTGGATACAAAAATTTGGTACATATACATCATGGAGTATTATTCAGCCATAAAGGACAAACATATGGACTTTGCAGCAACTTGGATGGATTTAAAGTCTATCATATTCAGTGATCTATCATAGAAACAAAGAATAGAGTACCATGTGTTCTCACTCATAAGCTGACCTTGAACAATTGTCATAATAACCATAAGAAAGGGATTGGCAGTAAGGAGAAACTGTCAGGGGAGGAGGGTGGGATTGGCAGTTGAGGGAAACGACCAGGGGAGGGAAGGACATACCTCATCAACAAGGGTAACTGCATAATCAACGTTTGTATACCTAACCATGAATTATACCCCACATCTTTTTTAAAAAAAACTATCAAAAATTTAAAAAGCCATAGAAGGACACAATATAATGATAAAAAGTTCACTCCATCAACAAGAAATATCCATCCTAAACATATATGCACTCAACACAGGAGCACTAGTATTTATTTTATTTTATTTTATTTTTGAGTTGGAGTCTCACTCTGTCACCCAGACTGGAGTCCTGTGGCCGCTCCCGGCCACTGCAGCCTCGACCTGCTGGGCTCTGGTGATTCTTCCGCCTTAGCCTTCCAAGTGGCTGGAATTACAGGCGCGCGCTACCATGCCCAGCTAATTTTTGATTTATTGTAGAGATGAGGTCTCATCAAGTTGCCGAGGCAGGTCTTGAACCCGCGGGCTCAGGCAATCCACTCACCTCAGCCTCCCAAAGGTGCGGGATTACAGGCTGAGTCACCGAGCCCGGCTGCACTAGTGTTTATAAAGCAACTGCTAAGTAAACTAAAAAAAGATAGTGACTCTAACACTTTTATAGTCAGGTTAAATACTCCACTATCAATCCTAGATAGATCATCAAGGCAAAAAATCAACAAAGAGATCTGCTACCTCAACTTGAAGCTTGACCAAATGGACTTAATAGATACCCACAGAATATTTCACCCATTAGCCACAGATATTGCATTCTACTCATCATCACATGGAACATACTCCAAGATTGATCACTTCCTTGGCCATAAATCAGGCATAAACAAATTTCATAAGAGTGAAATACTGCCATGCACCTTCTCAGACCACATTAGAATAAAAATAAATATCAACACCAAGAATATTCTCCCAACACCCACAAAGAAATGGACACTAAACAGCATGATGTTGAACAACTACTGGGTTATCACAGAAATCAAAACAGAAATTAAAAGATTTTTGGAAACAAATGAAAGTGAGTAAACATCCTACAAAACCTCTGGGATGCTATGAAATAACTTCAAAGAGGGAAATTTATAGCTCTACAAGCACACACCAAGAAAATGGAAAGATCACAAATTAAAAGGCTAACAAATTACCTAAGGGAGTTGGAAAACAAGACCATCAAAACCTTAACTTTAGCAGAAGAATCCAGATCACCAAAATAAAAGCCCAAATATGGAACATAGAAGACAAAAATATCATAGAAAAAAATCAACAAAACAAAAAGCTGGTTCTTTGAAAGAATTAACAAGATTGATGGACCCCTAGCCAGAATGACCAAGAAAATGTGAGAGAAAGCCCAAACAAACACAATCAGAAATGCAAAAGATCAAATCACAACTGACCCTGAAGAAATACAAAAGATTTTCAGAGATTACTACGCACACATGTATGGAAACAAAATTGATAACTTAAATGATTTGGAGGATTTTCTGACATTGCACAACCTCCCCAGGTTGAAACAAGAATACATTGAGATACTAAATAGACCAATAACAATCCAGGAAATTGAGTCTGTCATAAGAAAACTACCTGAAAAAGGAAAAAAAAAAAAAAAAGGTCCTGGACCAGATGACTTCCCAGCAGAATTCTACAAAACATTCAAGGAGGAGCTGATACCTATCTATTGAAACATTCTAGGCAATTGAGAAAGAGAATTCTCCCTAAATCATTTTACTAAGCTAACATCACACTGATACCCAAACTGGGTAAAGATCCAGCAAAAAAAGAACTACAGGCCGATATCCCTAATGAACATAGATGCAAAAATTCTCAACAGGTTCTAGCAAATTGGATCTGACAACACAACTCAAAAATCATCCACCATGACCAAGTAGGCCTCATCCCCAGGATGCAGGGCTGAGTCAATATCTGCAAGACTATAAATGCAATTAAATAGATCAACATATTTAAAACAAGAACCACCTGATTATCTCATAGATGTAGAAAAAGTTTTTGGTAAAATCCAGCATCCCTTCTTGATAAAAATCCTCTAACGCCTAGGCATAGATGAAGCATACCTCAAAATAGTAAGAGCCATCAATGATAAACCCACAGCCAGCATATTGCTAAACGGGCAGAAACTGGAAGCATTTCCCCTGAAAATTGGAACGAGACAAGGTTACCCCCTCTCAGCCCCATTGTTCAATATTTTGTTGGAATTCCTAGCTAGCAATCAGATAAGAGAAGGAAATCAGTGTTCCTAGCTAGCAATCAGACAAGAGAAGGAAATCAGTGTTATCCAAATAGGAAGAGGAAGCCAAGTTATCCCTCTTTGCTGATGATATGATCCTATACCTTGAAAATCAAAGAGAGTCTGTCAAAAACCTGCTTTCACTGATAAAGAACTTTGGCAGAGTCTCAGGGTACAAAATAAATGTTCAAAAGATAGTTGCATTCCTATAAACCAACAACAAGCAGGCAGAAAAATAAATAAAAAGCACAATCTCATTCACAATAGCCACAAATAAATAAATAAATAAAATACCTCAGCATCCTTCTACCAAAGAAGTGAAAGACATTTACAATGAAAACTACAAACACTGCTCAAAGAAATCCAAGAAGACAGAAACAAATGGAATAATACTCCATGCTCATGGATAGGAAGAATCAACATTGTTAAAATGTCCATCCTACCAAAGGCAATCTACAGATTCAACGCAATACCCATTAAGTTACCAGCACCATTCTTCTCAGACCTGGAGATGACAATACAGAAATTCATAGGGAAACATAAACTACCATGAATAGCCAAAACAATTCTCAGAAAAAGAAACAAAACAAGAGATTTCACAATTCCAGACATTAAACTTTATTATAAGATTACAATAATCAAAATGACCTGATGTTGGTACAAGAATAAGCATGTGAAACAATGGAACAGGATAGAGATTCCAGAAGAAAAACCTCAGTTTCTCAACAACACATCTTTGACAAAGTCTTCACCTATAACCACTGGGGAGAGGAGAACCTATTCAGTAAATGGTGCTGGAAAAACTGGCTGATGCCATGCAGAAGATTGAAACAGGACCCCTACCTATGACCATAACAAAAATCAACTCTATATGGATCAAAGACCTAAACGTACATCCTCAAACTATAAGAACCTTAGAAAATGTAGGAGACACCCTTTTGAAGATTGGAACTGGCAATCAATTCCTGATCAAAACCCCAAGTGCCCAAGCCTGAAGAGATAAATAGAGAAGTGGACCTCATCAATCTTAAAAGCTTCTGCAAAGCAAAATAAACCATCAAGAGAGCAGGGAGATAGCCCACACAATGAGAAAAAATATTTGCCAACTGTAAATCTACAAAGTTCTAACATCCAGAATCTACAAGGAGTTCAAACATGCTGATAGGAAAAAAAACCAAACAGCCCCATTACAAAGTGGGCAAATGACATGAATAGACACTTCTCAAAAGAAGCTATTGGGCAGCCAATGGACTCATGAAAATGTGCTCAGCCTCACTAATCATCAGAGAAATGCAAATCAAAACCACATTGAGATACTACCTAACCCCAGTAAGAATGGCCATCATTAATAAAACAAACTACAACAGATGCTGGAGAGGATGCAGAAACAAAGGAATGCTTCTACACTCCTAGTGGGAATGCAAACTAATGCAACCTCTTTGGAAGACAGTGTGGCGATTTTCAAAAAACTAGAAATTGACCTTCCATAGGACCCAGCAATTCCCCTATTGGGAATATACTCAGAGGAACTCAAATCATTCTACAAAAAGGATACTTGCACATGCATATTTATTGCAGCACTGTTCACAATAGCAAAAACATGGAACCAACCGTGCTGCCCCTCAAAACTGGAATGGATAAAAAAAATTGGTACATATACATCATGGAATATTATGCAGCCATAAAGACGGACAAACATATGGACTTCGCATCAACTTGGGTGGATTTAGAGTCTATCATGCTCAGTGATCTAATACAGAAACAAAGAACAGAGTACCACATGTTCTCAGTCATAAGTGGACCCCAACCATTTACCATAATACTCCAAGAAAGGGATTGGCAGTAGCAAGATACTACTGGGGTGGGTGCAGTGGGCAGGGGGTCACACAACATCAGTAAGGGGACCTGATCTGAAACCAGGCAAAGTGGGGACCAGAGGGAGGCCCAAACTTTACCTGTATCATGACCACTTGTATACCTCATGTGAATTGTACCCCACATCTTTAAAATAAAAAAAAAAAAAATCAGGAATACATATAAAAAAATTAGAGTGCTATTTTTTCCTCTTAAGCCAAGGAATTGGCTTTATCACATGCAATGAAAAGGTCCTCATTGATAAGACTATGATATAAAAAGTATTATAATAGTCATATGAACAAAAGATCTTGGCATTCGGAAGAGACTAGGGAGCACCTTTTGAATTAGGATCTCACGAGTGGAGTAATCCATTTCAGAGAGGAAAAACAGCACGTGCCAAAAAGGAGGAGCATGTCAGGGAATGTGAGGAATTTGGGGTGACCAGGCAGAGCATTGTGCCGGGGAGAGGTAGGCGGAGTGACCGGAGAGATAGGCTCAAGCCCACGGCATAGGGCGTTGGGACCTGGGTTGGGACCTGGGTAGGGGCCTTGGGCAATGGGAGCCACAGGAGAAGTGATGGGATCGGACGTGTGTGTTAGATTACTGATGATGGTGGCAGAACAGGGAATGGAGTGAAGTGTGAAGACCTGCAGGCAGGAAAGTTGACTTGGAGGCCATGGCAATGGTTCAGAAAAGCAATAAAATATTTCACTGACTAAGGTCAGTAAACACGTGGTGTAATTTCTGTCTCTTCTCAATCCTGTGTCTGAGGCAGATGTTGCTAATTGACCACTCCCTCCCCAATTCAGCATTCTCAGTACAATGTTCCAGATAACCATCACCAATCGTTTGTCAGTTATTCCACTCAAGTTGAAACCTACGTGCTCTTCTAGACCATTCAGTCAGTAGTTGATAAGGATGCCACAATGGGACTGAAACTCACTTGGGTTGACTTTTGTCTTTCTTGGGTTGTGTAGAGCTAAAACTCTTCTTTTTTAACTTGTAGAAATAAATGGATGTTTGCTGAGCAGGAAAAAAAATATTTTGAAAGAAAGCTCAGCCTCTAACAAAGACTTCAACCTTTCTTCTTCTCTCAATGCAGACAATAGCCCTGGTAAAGCAGCCAAAACAAAGTTGATGAACTCCCAAGGGGCCAGCTCAAGCTACTTCTAATGGGATGTGAAGCAAGTGCATTTCCTTAAGGTCAGGGCTTTAAATCTGTCCTATAGGCATAAGAACCACCTTCTGACAGCTCCTTGGCAGCTGCTGTGAAGTGAGGTATGGGTCTCAGGGCCATTCCTAGTAGCATGAGTCCACTTCAGCAGAGCCGTGCTGGAGGTACTGCAGGAGAGGGAGTGCTAAACAGAAAGGCTGAGGAATAGAGGGAGCCAGAGCTGCTCCATCCACCCATCACAGCAGAATCCCCAAAGCCACCTCAGAACCATTAGGTTAAAGGCTACAGTGAGAGCTTTCAATGGAGAAAGAACACTAATGGGGAGTGGGAGTGTGTTCTTTTGCTGGCTCAAAGAGATGGATTAAAAAAAGCAGGAACTTGAATGGCTTTGGAGTTAAGAGAAGTGGTCCATCCCCCAGGTGATGGAGAGGAGATGGATTCCTCACATCTATCAGATAAAGGGTCTTTAGAGTAACATCCCATTTGCACTGTGATTAAAGAAGAGAAATTCCTCATTTAGAAGGCACCAGAGACCACTAGAAAGAAACCTGACTTTTGGGTGCTAAGGTTTGGAATTTTCTGAAGGCTTATTTCTATTCTGCTTCTTGGTACAGTCTTGTTCTTGCTTGCTCAAATGGAAAAAAGAATGCGCAATTATCTTGGGGAATTCAGTGTTTTATAATAAAGAAATGTAGGTCTAAAACAGAGAAATGATTGGGGATTTCAAATTTCAAAAGCCTGTCAGTATCTGTGTTTTCAAAAATTCAGAGAAGAAAACCTGTCCACAATACTGTATGTAAAAAGAATGACCATCTACCAAGCAACAACAGTATGCCAGCACTGCTCTATGTGATCTCATTTATATTCTTCAATCATGAGAGAAACTCACGGATATTTTCTTCATTTTACAAATAAAGTAGCAATTTAAAGAAGTAATTTGCCCAGGATACACATCTAGCGAGTGGTGAAGCCCAGGTTAAATCATGCATCTCTGATTTCTAAGCCAATGTTGTTACATTCTACTTTGATACATTATGACATATAAAATGGCTTGAGGAACAGATGTCCCTAACCAGGATAAAATGGAATGCCCTATATCTCTAAAAACTATGATACTGAGCAGTCTGCTGAGAACATTAGAGGAATTACCTCAATTAATCCTCAGAATAACACTATGCATTGGGTTCTATTACTTACCCATTTTATAGATGAGGAAATTAAGGGATTTCAATTAATTTGTCCAAGGCCTTACAGACACTAAGTGATGGAACTGGGGTTAGTATTCAAGTCTAGTTTTCTGCAAAGAACACATTATTAACCACTAAAACTGGTGTAGTACATATTAATAGAATTGTTGATAGACGCACATGAGATTATTTTAGGGAGTGCATAAACAAATATCTTTAAAAAGTAGTTATTTCTTATTTAAATTAACATAGGCAAGTGAGACTGTTTTTACTATTGGTGGTGATACAGTATTTCTATTATGTGAATTAAAAAGTGAGTCAATTTAAATAAAATATTAAGTAAATAATAATGTGGCACATGGATGTAGCAAACCTGGTCAAGGTGGTTCATGAAAGACTGAGATGTGGAGGTGACAGGGGTGCTTTTTGGTGGTGACAGTGTGTTCTAAGTCAGGGAATTACTGCATGGGACTGCAGGGCTATCCCAGGTGGGGAGTGCCTGCCCAGGTTAGAAAGAGTCTGGTTGCCTGTGAGACCTTGAGAAAGGCATGGACCTTCTTGTTAGCTCCTTGGATTGGTCTCCTAAATGCTTTATCCTGTGGGGGAAACATGTTGAGTTCATCCTGCTTTCAAATTCTACATGGATGTACACAGTTTAATCCCCACTCCTCTGTCAAGCTTCCCTCTGGATCCCTAAGGCCTTACTGCCTGTTCCATAAAACCCGACTTTTTACACTAATATCTGGGATTTTGTAGTTATTGTTTCTCTTCAATCATGACGAGAGATGGCAAATATATCTCAAATCATGTACTAACTCTGGAAGATCTATAGTAGTTATTACAGTGCCATGTTGGAAAGGATTTTGAGGTTGCATGTGAACTTAGTAGAAATGGATGCCATGATAGACAGCAGTGTCTGCCATGGGGCAGGTTAGGTGGGAAGAGGCTTGTGTGCCACATGCTTGTCATCCTCCATTCTTGATTTTCCAACTAAACAGTAACTCTTTGAGAAGATGATCCATGCCTTCTTCATACACTTTTCATAGCACACCACATACTGTAGATTCTCTGATTCTGTCTCTCATTTATCCTGAAGACTAAATGTGGTATTCCAAGAGAAACAGAAGCCATTATAGTAACTTTCACAGTAGATGACAGGAGTAGAATCTGCACTTCCGATTTGGAGACTGCCTTAGTCTGTTTCCCGTTGTTCATAACAGAGTACCTGAAATTGGGTAATTTATTTTAAAAAAATGTATTTCTTACAGTTATCAAGGCTGAGAAGTCTAAGGTTGAGGAGCCACATCTGGTGAAAGCCTTCTTGCTGGTGGGGGGACTTTCTGAAGAGTCCGAGGAGGCACATGGCATCACGTGGAGAGGGGGCTGAGCCTGTTTACATGCTAGCTCAGGTCTCCCTTTCTCTTCTTAAACAAGCCACCAGTTCCCTGGTCAGGTACAGTGGCTCATGCTTCTAATTCCACCATTTTGGGAGGCTGAGACAGGAGGATTGCTTGAGCCCAGAAGTTCAAGACCAGTCTCGGCAACATAGTGAGACTTCATCTCCACAAAAAAATAAAATAATTAGCCAGGTATGGTGGTGTGCCTGTGGTCCCAGCTACTTGGGAGGCTATGGCAGAAGGATCACCTGAGCCCAGGAAGTTGAGGCTGTGGTGAGCCGTGATTGTGTCACTGCACTCCAGCCTGGGCAACAGAGTAAGAACCAGACTCAAAAAAAAAAAAAAAAAGCCACTGAATCTCCTCCATGATAACCCTTAATCCTTAGCCCATTAACCCATTCATCTATGAATGAATCAATTCATACCAAAAGGCAATGCCTTCATAATCCAGTCACATTTAAAAAAAAAAACTCCGCTTCTCAATACTGCCACTTCGGGATTTAAGTTTTAACATGGATTTTGAAGGGATCATTCAAAGCACAGAACAGACAAAACAGCTGCTTACTAAAGAGCAGTCACTCTTTTTTCTCCCCACACTGTAATCCAACAAGTACTAAACAGGGAATTGAAGGATGTGGGAGAGGAGCCAGGAAAGAGGATGATCAGAAAAGCAATGCCTTTAGGCCAAAATGAGTTTCCACAATGACATTTGGAGGCAATTTTTCCCGTATGCTAATCCAGTCTTATTCAGTCATTTTTTTTCCCCTTTGATCTCACATCTCCCTGGTTTTCTCTATGATTCTATTACTTGTTGCCAAAGAGCCAATAGATAGGAATGGCTGGTTCTTGGTCCTCTTTGCTTGGGATTTCACCAGCATTATAGTAGGGGAACCAGCAGCAACTGTCGGGATTTGCTCACAGTGCGATATTGATCTAGACAAGTGCCTGTATTGGACCCAGAGGTATCAAATTGTAGCTGGGAAAAACAATGACCTGTAAGCAGAACCTCGTACCTGCAGCTATCTTAGGTGCTCCTTGACAAAACTGTGAAGTGGAGCAGACTCTTCCAGCTCTCCTTTGGCCATGCCTTGTCTATTCTCCGCACTGTTCTGAGACATTTATTACCCTCAGGACAACGCCCTTTTTCCTTGAGAAAATATACTGTTTCTTATATTACTTCTTCCTTTCTAATGCACCCAGCATGCTGGGTCTCTTTTCTTCAGAGTCTTTGCTCTTAGCTTGCTGACTATACACCACTTAGAATAAGTTATCCTCAGGCAGCTTATGCATTTTCCCATCTGAATGGCATTTACAAGCATTTTAATGTCCTGGAATTGTAACCATGGTATGAATCTCTGGCAGTGTAGCAGGCCAGTGGAGGAAGGACTTTTGGTTACAAGAAGTTTTCATTGAATCACACAATGATGGGGGTTCATTCTTCTACTGGAATACTTCCAGGCAGTGGATGTCAACCAGTTCCCGAGCAGAGTGAGCTGTCAGATGATGATCAATAATAATATGTTAACTGATCTTTGCTGCAACAAAGGCTTCATGTGGGTAAAGTCATATTTGTTTGAGTTTAGAGTCCACTGAGTCATGCAATGCTGGGTAGAGTTGGGTAAGACTTGGCACAAAAAAAGACACATAACATTCAGCAGGTGACACAAGAGACTGTATGTACTGAAACATAAAGAAAACAGGCCTTGGATACATATATGAAAGACAAAGTTGAGCAGAAAATTCTTTTACTTAAACATCTGCTGAATATCACTGTTTTAGAGTATCTTGTACCTTTTTCTGTTTCCAGGGATGAGTTCGATACCTGGCACAGGCAGACATCAAGAACTGTTTTGTAACCTGAGGAATAAGATCAAGGTTCACTCCTCCTATTTGTCTTCATGTGCTCAAATGTAAGATAATCTTTAATTAGGTGATCCTGTATTTTCTCCAAAAATAATTACATGAAAAAAGTTTTTTTTGTCCAGTTGAACATATATATGTTTAAGTCTTTAGATGAAATACTGTGGTTATGATTTACAAATAGCATTTATTTATTTCATCACACATACATACTTCAGGAAGTAATATATTAATTGAGGAATACTGCTTTTTGCCTACTTTTATATTTTTGAGACAGTTTTATTCCAACCCATCATATGCATTTTTGATACCGCCTTTATAGTGCTTTTGACACTGTTCCCCTTCTCTTGTTTTTATCCCTTCTGAAGATTCATGTTGTTCAAAGGAAATTTAGGCTGTTGCCCACAGATATTTCATAGCTGACAGGATAACACTAAATTATGCAGAACCCCATTGGCACCAATCGGCCTGATGCTGATTCTGGCATCTATTAATTCTTTATTTCCAGAGTCCTTTTGGTGACTTAGAAAGCTGTGCTGTTAGTGCTGGAGACATCTAGTGAGTGCACTTTTTTCAGGCTTCCCTGTCAGTAATAGAACATAACAATAAACTTTCTTATTGGATTCACAATTGGGCTCTATTCTGCCTACAGATTTGGGAGGAGGGGCGGGGAGCTGCTGTGGGAGCATCAGAGCAGGGAAGAAAGAGCTGGTGGTGTGGTCCTGCCCTGACTGCAGCGAGAGGATTGTGGGACACTGAGCTAGAAAGGGCTGGGAAGATGATGGAGTTCAACACCTTCATGATTCAGAAAAGAAATACACGAGAAGTTTAGGTGGCATGCTTTCCAGGACTCTTAGCCACTTCACTGACCTCCAAAGAAGTCTGTGAGTCCTGGTCTTGCTTGTTATTAGCTACGAATCCTTGGGCAAGAGTCTTAGCATCTATGAACCTGAGTTTCAAGCTCTTCTGAGTTGAGCAATCATCCCCTGGAAAAGCAGAGATGAAAATGGCGTATGCAAAGTGTTCATCATCATGTTTGACAAAGTAGCTCAACGTACAGTAGCTACTATTGCTATTATCACAATGATTTTGCATTTTGTGGTCCTTTTCTTAGGCATTTAGGGCCCTACTGCTACCCTTTTCTATCTCTCCCCACCTAGACCCACTATACTTTGATATTAAATATACAATTAAAAACCGAATAGGAATTCAGTTGCAGTGTGAAATGCAGCTGTATTCAGCTATTCGCAGCAGCTCCCTTTCTTTTACCTTCTGAACCCTCATTCATTCTTCAGGACTCGATCAAACAGCACACTTCCCTGGAAGCTGCCCTGACCCTGTCAAACTGAGATAGTGCTGCCCTGAATGCTAGAATGCGGGATGAAGCTGAGATGATGTGTGTGTGTCTGTGTGTGTGTTGGGGAAGGTAATTTAAATGAGGGGAAGAGCACAAAGTATTATGCAAACATTGTGATTTAGTTACTTGACAGTTTGACTTGAAACAGGAAAACAGGATTTTTTTTTTCCCCGAGGCTTCGTAGGACACTCCAAAGCTGAATGTCTTTTATTTTTACTCTTAGAAAATGAGCCCAACTCCTGACAGAAGCACTGAGTTAGATATTAGTAAAGCTGATCATCAAAATTCCAATTGACGAATGTCCTTTGCTGCTGTCTCGATCATGTCATTGACAGAGATGCTCTCAGGATCCTGGAGACACCCACTTGGCATTCTCCAAAATACGGCAACCATCATTTTGTCTTCTTACTGTCACTGAGATGCACAACCTAAAATAATCTTCTTTTTCTTTTAATTTCTCTATCTAGAAAAATTGATATTGCCTTTGCATGAGGCTATATCTCACACTCTGAGAGCCTTATCTCTTCACTCAAAGGCTAAGGGTAAGTGAAAGTGATTGAAATGATTTCGAGATGGGGGTGGGAAAGTCCTGCTAGTAACTCCCTCTCCCACGATGCCTTCCCCGTCCTCCCATTCCAAGCCAAAGAGTCCTTCTCCTCTTGACTCTCACACCTACAGTTTTGAATATTCAGACTTTCCAGCTGCTAGGTCTGTGCCTATTTTTTTTGTTGTTGTTGCATAATTGGCTTAATTAGCATTTGTTGAGCACTTACTATGTGTAAAGCACCTTGATAAGTTTTGTGGGCTCTCCCTAAAAACAGAAGTATAGCCTGGTATGGTGAGAAAAATGTACTCATAAGGTCTGAAAGGATGAAAAGAGAACGATGAGGTTTCTAATTGTGAACGGAGGTGTAAAGGAGCTGGCCGCAAAGTTTCCGATGAAATCAACAAGGTGATGTTACTGGCTTTACTTCTGCCTCATACCTGGGTTATGGGTGAGCACCCTCGGGGACCTTGGGACTGACAGGATGTTATTGCCAGTGGAAAGGCAAAATGGGTGCCGGCTTGCTGACTGTGACGTCTGGGCCATAACTTTACTTCACCCTTGACAGGGCCTTTCCCCAACTCCAGCCTCCTCTAGGTCGGACTCCTCTTGACTCCCTCTGCTGCAAGCTTAATTTCTCTGTCATACATTTGATTCTTCTGCATGCTGGGCTCCCTCCAAAGCAAGTCCTGGTGCCTCTGCCCCAGACTTCCAGCTTTCCAACCTCATGGAGGCTTTTCTGAAATGCACTGTCTAAAGTGCCCCCTTCCCTGGTACTCCATATCACACCACTCTGTTTTATTGCTTCTTAGCTCTTTATCTGTAAGTATATTGCTTATTTACTAATTTACATGCTCTGTCCCACCTCCATGAAGATGCAGCTCTGTTCAATGCAGAACTGAGCACCAGTCTTAGGAGGGGTCTGGGGCTGACTAGGTCTGTGCAGGGCTGGATTGTGATGGGGTGTGAGGCCACCTGTGACCGCATTTTCTATGGTTTGCTTTCACTCTTCTTCCTTAAGCTCTTTATTCTTCATAGTCATAACAATTGTCACATGAACATCTCGTAATAAAAGGAGCTGTTTTTAGCGTGTGGTCTCAGGAGTGCCGTCTCGCTACTTTCCCTCCTTGCCTTACCATTTTTGCAGGGATGTGTCTGTCTGGTTCACTGTCATAGCCTCTGTGTCTAATACATTGCTGGGCTCATAGGAGGTACTTAGTAGTGTTAACGGAACTGTCTACCGCATCCTGGCTGTGTGACTTTGGTGTGTTACGTAACCACTCTAAGCATGTTATATGACGTAGATTATGAGAGGAACTGGGGGAATACTGGTACCGCTATTGCTAAGATTTGAGAGGATTCATTATCTTTTGGTGATGAATGTAGGGTGCTTAACACAGCATAGACATTAGCATAGAAAATTCATGAGCAAAAAGGAGACCTTTTGAGTCTCTGGCTCCCTTTTGGAGAAGTAACCTTGGATGTTCTGTCCCTGAGGCAGAGTCAATGTCTAAGGAGTCCAGAGTTTGTGCCTGCTGCTTCCGTCAGCACTTAAGGGTTCATTTCACTTTCAGCTAATGTACCCTTGATGAGGCCAGAGGGTAGAGTCATCCAGCAATTTCCAGGTCTGAGCTTACCCTTTTTTAAATTTGAAAACTATTCTTTTCACATTGATTCCCTATTTTAACAAAATTCACAATTGAATTTCTTCTAAGGGCAAGAGTTGCATAGCTTTGCACCATAATCCTTAAACTAGCACCGAATTCTTGCATTTATGCTGAGAATGCCATTGGGTCAGCTATTATTATTGTCTCTTAGATCGCTTTCCTTCAAGCAAGTCTAGCAATAATTTTGTTTTTTTTTTGGAGTCAGAGTCTTTGTTACCCCGCTGGAGTTCAGTGACACAATCACAGCTCACTGCAACATGGAACTCCTGGTCTCAAATGATCTTCCCTTATCATCCTCCTGAGTAGTTGGGACTACAGGCACACACCACCACGTCTGGCAAATTTTTGCACTTTGTGCAGAGGTGAGGTCTCACTATGTTGCCTAGGCTGGTCTCAATCTCCCAGGCTCAAGCAATCTTCCCAACTCGGCCTCCCAAAGTGCTGGGATTACAGGAATGAGTCACTGCACTCAGCTTAGCAATAAACTTTTGAATAGCAAGAGAAATAACAAATACTCTCCTATTTGTACAAATTATAGTTAAGCTAATATTTATTGAGTATTGACCATGGGTCGGGCACTCTACTAGATATTTTGTCCATGTGTTCTAACTAGTCTTTCAAATGAACATGTGTGATAGAAAGAGTAGTGCTGTTATCCTCATATTACCTGAGGTGACTAAGAACAAAAAGTTTGTGTCATGTTCCTGGGGTAAAATAGAAAATAAGTTGAAACTAAGGCATGTCAGATTTCAAGGTTTATGCTTTTTCCTATGAAGAGCCTCCATGTCAATATAAATAAAGCTAAGATTTTTTTCCTGTTTGCCTGCTGTTATATCATGTGAAAATGACTGAATGATTTTAACCAAATACAAAAAATAATGTTCGAGTTAGTAAAGATATAAATACAAGCTATTTTATATGCTTAAAAATCACCTTCTGGTAATGCCAAGTTAGGTTGTTTCTGACCCAAACTCTGAATGAAAACAACAAAAAAGGCTGGATAATACTAAACTTTCTTGTTGAAAGCAGTAGGGAGCCACCAACAAAGTAAGGGTCAGGGCAAAGATCTGAGAGAGAAGAGAAAGCCATAGTGGTAGTTCTGGCATTTAGTGCTTCCTTTCTCCTTGAGGGGATGGTTGGTTTCAAAAGTAGTGGCTGAAGATCATTAGTAAGTCAGACAACAACAGATGCTGGTGCAGGTGCGGAGAAAAAGGAACATTCTACACTGTTGGTGGAAGTGCAAGCTAGTTCAACCTCTATGGAAAGCGGCATGGTGATTCCTAAAAGAACTCAACATTTATCTTTTATATGATCCAGCAATCCCTCTCCTGGGAATATACCTGGAGGAGCATAAATCATTCTACAAAAAAAGACACCTGCACATGTATGTTTATTGCTGTACTAGTCACAATAGCAAAAACATTGAACCAACCCTACCGCCCATCAAAAGTGGACTAAATAAATAAACTGTGGCACAGATACACAATGGAGTATTATGTAACCATAAAGAAGAACAAAATCATGGGTTTCACAGCAAATTGGGTGGAGTTGGAGACTATCATATTAAGTGAACTATCACGGAAACAAATAACTGAATAGCACATGTTCTCACTCATTAGTGGGCTTTGATATTACTCACATTAGCACAAGGGAGGGATTGGCAGTTGCTGAGCACTGATAGGGAAGGGAGGGAGAGAGAAGTGTGGGAGACATGTAACAACACGAAGGGTACCTTGTCCTATTCCAGGGGAGTGAGGGCCAATTAGAAGTCTAAACTCCACCTGCATGCAGCCGACTTATGTAGTTAATCCTCACTTGTACACCACAACTCTATAGTAAAATAAAATTTAATACAAAAATGTAGTAGTTGAGGGTCTGAGAAGCTGAATTTAACATTCAGAATACTCGTCAGACTAAGGCATGAAAAGTAGACTTCGGGGCATGCAAAGAAAGAAAGTCCTTGGTAAAATCCTGAGTTTCAGTTCAGATTCTAGGAGTAAGAGTGAATTAGAACTAGATTAGCTCTCAGTAATTCAAGTTAAACTTTGAGTCATCTCACTCTGTGACTGAATTAATACAATTTGGGGCACCGTAGGAAGATAACATCATTCAGAGTCTCAGATATTTCCTACAATTTTCATACGTGACATGTAATAATAAAAACATTCCAGGCATTGAAGTGAAGATATGACACAAGCAAGAGATAAAAACAGATAATGAAAATCAATCCATAGCAGATCTAGATACTATAGTTAAAACAATCATAATTAATGTGTTCAAGGAGTTAAAATACAAGATGAGGAATTTTGACAGAAAACTGAAAACTATTAAAAAAATTCTTTATGTTGTTATTGGTCATTCAGATTTTTTTGGAAATAGTTTGTTAATATCTTTTACCATTTTCCTGGTTAATTTGAAGTAGCACTGGTTACTAATTCTTTGCCAGTCATATATACTGCAAATATCTTTGCTCATTTTGTGATTTATATTTTAACTTATTTATGGTAACTCTTAATTGATTAGAATTGTTGTTACATTTTAAATTGTCAATTTTTTCTAGTTCCTTTATATAAACTATCTAAGCAATCCTTGTCTACCCCAATATCATAAGTATATTACTTTATATTCTCTCAAGCTTTAAAATTTTGGTTTCTTTCTTCTTCTTTTTTAACATTTAAGTCATTAGCCCACCAGAACCAGGTATAAAATATGATTATAAGTTAATCCATGTTACAACATTGATATCTAGTTGACCTGCCACTATTTATTGAGCAGCCTTCTTTCTCTCTTGATATGTAATGCCACACTAACGGTATATCAAGTTGTTATATAATATGAGTTTGTTTCTGGAACTAGTCTATTGGCTGTTTATTTTTCCTGTGCCAATATCCTATTGTGTTAATTACCACAGTTTTGTACTATGTTTTGTCATTGAGGAGGTGAATCCTCCAACTTGTACTTTAAAGTTGTCTTGACTATACTTGGTCTTGCCTCTTCCAAGTGAATTTTCTTGAAATCTACAGCTCTCTTTATTTTTTTGTTTTTCCCATGTTTGACAGAGGTACTACAGTATTAAAAAATGTAAATGTAATGCTAAATGCCAATAAACAGACCTTAAAGGGTGGCAGGACTGTGCACGACTGGAGAGCTCATGCCCTGTCTAAAGAGAGAACTTCTCTTCAGCTTTGGTTATTTTTGCCAGCTGGAAGCAGAAAGTAAGTGACAGAGAGAAGACAAAATTCAGAAGAATCTGGGAAGCTGTATTTTTTTTTTCAGTATGGGACTTTCCATTTGTTAAATGCTGTTTCAATTTTTTTATAAAACATCATGTGGACCAAAGAAAATACCTCTGAGACCCAGCCCGAGGCACTTTTCTGATATCAAGTTTGAATAGTTTCCAGGTCACATTGAACAGGAAAAAGGAGATAGAAAGCTAAGTTTGAAGTGAAGAATCTTGAGACTGTAATGAGACATGAGGGTGCCATGTTTATAAGTTCATCAGTGGATCCAAAGTATAGTTCCATGAACCCCAAGACGCCAAAGTAATTATTTCAATACTAGATCTTTT
The DNA here is from genome assembly GCF_000164805.1 of Carlito syrichta. NCBI lineage: Eukaryota > Metazoa > Chordata > Mammalia > Primates > Tarsiidae > Carlito > Carlito syrichta. The sequence goes on along the minus strand of NW_007036691.1, from coordinate 45,090 downwards.
GTTTCTGAAATCTTGAGACAGTTTTTTGGGAATACTGCATGGGACACTTCAAGAAGAAGATTCCAGAAGGCAGAAACAATGCATTCTGCCTATGCTCACACCTCTATGACCTCACCCCTATCTTGTTCTCCTCCCTCTGTTTTTCAAGCTGTGCTCTGTTTTCTTAGAAGCGAGTCTTATAGTAATTATCTCACTTTCCTCCATATCTTTAGCATGCTCAGAAGACAACATTTGTGTTTCTGAGATTGAATAATAACAAAGTAATATGGCCCAAAGTTGTCTTCTTAGAGCTTTATGTGGGAGATAATAGTTATCACTATTTACAGTTTCAAAACTGTCATGCAGAGACTTTCATAAGTAGTCTTCTAAAGCTAGAGTTTGGGAAAGACTGATCAACTTCTTTCATATTTTGCTGTTTATTTGACTATGAGGCATAGACTCAGGTCCAAAACACCACCTAATCCAGGTCTAAAATATCGTCTAAAATCTAAAATGCTATCGTATTCTGGCTTGCCCACAAAATCACGTGGGCAACCCAAGCTGGCATAAACTCCCATGCCAAGAAGTGGCAAGTACTGAGCAATGTCTACACCTATATTCTTCACAGAGCAAGCAAGGAAAACAGGTCAGGATTGTTCTTCCACTCTGCTTCTTAGTGTCAAAAAAGATGGACACTATTTACAAGCTTTATTTGTTAAAAACTATGACGCCAGAGATCATATCATGATAAACTGTAAAAATACAGAACTGTGCCATCTTCCTCTTATCTTCATGTGTTTTTGTTCATAGATTCCATCTTGCTCCAGACAGATCTGTTCAAAACAACATATTCATGTACTTGAACTGACTTATGTTAATGGTACCATCCCTTACTCAATAAACATTGTTAAGACTCTGAGTATATAGTAACACCCAAGGCAGACACAATTCATGCTCTCCTAGAGCTTGCATTAAATAGTAAGGGGAATGAGACCAATAGTTCACATCCAAATGAATAAAATTATTTTAGATAATGACAAGTACTTGGAAAAAATTCAACAAGGGAACGAGGTAGAAGGGTGACTGAGGTACAGGAAAATGGGGTGAGGAGCACTCTGTTGCCTTAGGATAAAAGCTGCTTTGACTATGCTTTTGTAGTGTATACTCTCATCAGATAAATGAAGCACAAGTGCCAGATTATATCACAACGCTCATTTAGTGGGGGACTCAGTGCGGAACAATTTAAATCAAGTATCTCATAAACTTTCTAACAAAATCACTCTAGTTATAATACTGCTACTACTGGTAGTAGTAGTACTAATAGTAATGATAATATTAGCAACAATGATACTGTCAGTTGTGAAGTATCTGAAGAATGCGGTCATATCTATATCACTGAAGTAACATTGAGGCTTTGACAACATCCCTTCCCCCTTGCCGGATGTCCCAAGAGGCAGTTGGAGCTGGTGACCTCTATGCGTCCTCCTGTTCTTACCAAGGAAAGGAGTGTTTAAATCCTCCCAGTCCCGTGTGCCTTCTTCTTTTGCTGGGTTTCTCTACCAGTTGATTATTCATTTCATCTCCATAAAGTTTTATTCTAACAGTTAAGTGTGCCATTAAGTTCTGAGAACTGTTTTTTTTTTTTTTGGCAGAGAGAAGATCTAATTCTGGGAAAGACCTTGCTTGGAAGTTTTCCAAGGTGAACATCCAGGATTGAAAATGCACAAACGTAGCACAGTGTAGAAATGAGGAGGTGAGGTTCTGGAGTTGGAGATGCCTGAGTTCAAGTTTTCATTCCACCATGTGCCAGTCATGGGCCACTGGACAAATAGCTTGGTCTCTTGAGATTCTCTTTGCTCATGTATAAAGTAGGGGCAACGGCAGTGTCGCCCTCATTGGATTTTTATAGGATTTTAATGAAATCATGCATGTAAAATGTCTATTATGTAGCGCTCAATAAATGTTAGCTACTGATGTTATCACTAAGTCAGTATATCTAAAGGCATCTAGAACTGATTACTTTTTCATGGTCAGCTTCTGATCTCAATTGAATGTGAAATAATTCTAGTTGGAAGAGTCTTTGGGTCTAACCTCCTGTCTGAGGCTAATGGCCTTTATTTAGATCCCATGAATGATGGATGTCTATTCTCTGCTTGACTGTTTTCTGCCTCGAGCAGTTCACTTCATCTTTCCATTGATAGAATAGCTTTTGAAAATAATGGAAATAGCATGGAAAGGGAGAAAGGATGATTATCTCACCTCCAAAGGAGTTATTTGCCTTTGAAAATGTAATAATTCAGTAACGTTTCTCTGAGGCTGCAGTTTGATCACCACTGAGTTAATCCTTCAAGAGTGTGTGTCTTCAAAGTTTGGAACCTGTGCCCCCAAAAGAACTCCCAGGCAATGTTCTGTTGTTTAAGTTGTGAAACTCTGAAAGAATATTTCCATTCCCTTTAGTTATGTATCTGCCTCTCCTGGTGGATAGAAACAGCTGTGTAATGGCTGCCTGGCAACATTGTTCAGTGGCTGAGGACTGGCTGTGCTTTGGTTTCACCCAGCAGAACACCCAAGGGCAATTAGGAAGACAATGTAATTACACGAATTAGAAATAGGTCAGGATTCGGGACAAACACCCAGATGCTTGGGAAAGTAGCTTTGGGACTTGAAGGCCCCTGGAGTGAGAAGTTATTTGGATTGGTGTACCTAGGGGCTCTCTGTTTTGTTCTAAGCACTTATGCAGAAAGAGAGTAATTTCGAGCAAACTTTATATATAAGCATAGGTAACACTTGTCAACATAAGATGCAGACAGAGGCAGACGGGTATTGGAAGCAGTATACCAGAATGGCCACAAGTATGTGCTGTGGTGTTGGACAGAAGCATGCTTGTCACCGCTCCTCTACTTCTTAGCTGAGTGACCTAGGCAATATTATTTAACTATTCGAGTGTCAGCTTTGCCATTTCTACATGGGGAAGTGAGGAGGTTAGGTTCTGGAGTTGGAGTTGTGTGGATTGATTACAATAATGAGTGTAAAGTGTTTAGAATAGTTGCCTGGGTGCAAACTCAGAAGGATGTGGTACTGTGCTAAGCCTCACCCTCTTGGCTGCTGCCAGGTCACCTTCTCTCTCATTTCTTGACTTTTCCTTGCAAAAAGTCCACACTCATGGCTTGGTTACTTCAAGGGCAGAGGCATTTGTTTTATCACAGGTAAGTGGATTTCTAAATGTGTAATTCAAATACAAAAAAGGAGAGCAGGTAGAGACTAGTATTGTGCAGTTTATGGGTTTATGGGCCTCACCCATGAGCATATGTACTAGGAAGCGAAGTTCTCCCAAAACACCATTGATGGCCTGTGGCTGCAAGCTAGAGTGGGCATGACTCTGACCTCCGAAGAAGTTTTGTGGTTTATTTCAAACACAAAAGGACCTTGTGGAAAAAGTCAAGCCAGGCAGTTGAAATGAAGCAAACATTCAGAGTCATGTTGCACATTCAGAGTGACCAAAGGCAGAGTTCTAATGGCAAAGAGCTCAGGCCCTGAGGCCAGATAGGCTTGAGTTCTGCCAATACTCACTGTGATTTCTGTCAGTTTACAAAAATTGGTTTTCTATTTCCTCATCTATAAGGTGAGGATGCGAATATCCACCATATGATTTTGACTAGATCACGAATAATGAATACAAAGTGTTCATCCAGAGCCTGGTAGATGGTATGCAGTTAATTCTTAGCAGATATATTAAAATTACGATTATTGCTAGTATGTCCTTTAACTCTAAAACCACATTAAAGCACACAATTACCTTGCATAAAGGGAACTCTACATTATGTAACACTATAAATATTTATTGAGAATCATTTTTGATCCTGTGATAACTAAAACCATTTTAAATTCTGTGAAGAAGGCACAAGACTGTAGTCCTTAAAGGAATTTATACTTCTTTCGAAGAGACAGACACAAACAATCCTTGACAAAACCCCCAAAGTGCCAAACAAAAGGCACAGACATCATGCTGCAAGGACAAGCAGAATACAGAAATTAATTCTGTGTCAGGGAAACTGAGTGAAAGTTTACAGAGGAGGTGCTTTGATGGTGGGGTCCGAGTGTGCAAGCCTCTTGTTGAGGGAGCAGAATGAGCAAAGGCTCAGAGGCAGGACTGTGAGGAGTGTGGGTGAGAAATGCAAATGGTTCAGTCTGACTAGATGCTACGGAGTGTGGATGGATGTTGAACAAGAGGTGAAAAATTGGGTTAAGGTCTGATCCTAGAGGGCCTTGATATGCAAATAGGATTTTTGCAGCAATGTCTTTTGAAAGAATGATTTCATTCACTTATCTCTTTCTTCCTTTATTCAATATTCATTTAGTAGCTGCTTTCTGCCAAGTACTATTATGCAGATAAAGGAGGGAACTGGATAAAGCCAATGAGTATCTAGTCTAGTGAAGAAGGAAGACTGAAACATAAGCAATTCCATTAGTGTATGCCGAGGGCTTCAGAAACCAGGGAAGAAGGGAAGCATCTTGCTAGGTGTCCTAGCCCACCATTGTGGTGGGGACGTCAGAGAGGGCTTTTAGGGGAAATGATTCTAAGCTGAGATGTAAGGAACATACTCAGAGCTAATCAGGTGAAAGGAGTGTAGGGATAATATTCTGAGTGGGAGAAACAGCATGCCTTATAGCTGAGAGGTGAGGCTGGTTGTGGCTGGTCTCAGGAATTCCAAGTTAGTTCATTGTGGTCTGAACATTGAGTGCAAGGTGTTTGGAGCAATGGGGAGATTGTAGAGCATTATGCAAATCATGCTGAAGAGTCTGGATTTCATCTAGAAGGCTCGGAAGAATTGTAAGCAGTGTTTGCTTTGGGCGTGGAGAGGCAGAGTGTTTGCATGACCCATTATGTTTGTACTTTAGCAAAATAGCTCTCAGCAGACTGAAGTATAGAGGTCTCAGGAAGCAAGAAGACCAACTTGGAGGCCACTGTAGTTGTCCCAGCAAATGTCTGTGTTTGCCTTGCCCTGAAACGTACCAGACTGTGGGAGAATGGAAGAGCAACCTATTTTCTGGGGTCCTCTCCTCACCCTCTGGTGTTCAGGATGCACTTGGATGCCTGTGGGGTTGGGGAGCGCTGAGTTTGTAGCCTGTTGGGCAACAGTTCCAGCAATTGTTGAGAGAGGAACTGAGGCATCTATACCTCTTAGTGGGAGGAGGAGAGGATCCTGTCTCTGGTTGGGGGATGCTGGGAACAGGCCTTGGCACCCTTGTGGCACCATTTGTTGGACATTGGGAAGTATCTCACAGAATTACTCTGGAAGTGGTTGCATTGCTTTCTAAGAGACCCCCATTTACCCATTTACAAGCAGGGGAAACAGTGCCCATTTACTCTAATGAGACCTAAAGTCGTGGCACCAGCTCTGGAGAGAAACAAGTAGGGCAGCTGATTTGACAGAGATTGAGTGACTTGTGAACTTTTTCTTTTTCCCCGAGGAAATCAAAATAGCAAACAGTGTAGTGTTGGAGGTGGCGGACGCAAAGCTTCCCGACTCAGAGCTTGTCTGATTCCCTTGTCAGGTGGAGAAGTCCTGCAGGTTCATGGGAGATGATTGGAGCTGCTTTTCTTGGTCCTGAGAACGTGCAACTTATTCTTTTTCCCTGCTGCTGGCTGTTTGTTTCTGCTATGGGTGAAGAGAGAGGGAGAGGAAAATGTGAATTAGTGTTTGCTATTCATGCTAAGACCAAATCGGACCTTAGCCCTGGGAACCTGGAGGTACATGAAACACATTAGACTTGAAAACCAGTCACTGACTGGCAAATATTGTGATGCTAGAACAGTTGTTGCACTACCGTATTTGCTTTTTAAAATTGTTGCATAACAAGTCATCATACATTAAATGACTTAAAAAAACATGAATTTATTATCTCAAAGTGTCTTTGGGTCAGGAGTCCAGGTATAGGTTAACTGGTCCCTTGCTCAGGATCACACAGGACTCAAACCAAGGTCTTGGTCAGCTGTCTCCTCATTTGGAGACTTGACTTTTTATTGTTGGACACTTAAGTGACTTATACTTCTTTATAAGGTGAAAAGGCATGTATTTTAAGGTTCATTTGTTTTTGATAGATATTGCAAAATTATGCTCTAGTTAGGGCATCAATGGTGACCATTTCTAAGTATTTACAATTACCCTAACTAAGAGAAAGAAACGAGCCTCTGAGGCCCATGTTTACCCAAGGGTGAGAGAGAGTGGCTGCTCAGAATGGTTTGAAGCACAGCAGGGGATTGAAGGAGCTCCAATTATAGTCAGTCTCCAAAGACCCAGCATCTCAGCTCCTGCTTAGGCCGACCGTGGCAGCTTCTAATTTATTTTACCTTGGAAATCCTGTTATTATTAGATTAGATGTTGTTTTGAGTAATGCAATTAGTTAATTAGTTCAAAAACTATCTAGAGCCAAATTTTCAGACCGTGCTTTCTATTTGCAGGTGCAATGGTCCCTGTGGAGTCTGAAGCATAGATTTTAATGTTCTGTTCCTTTTGTGTATTTAAGAGGAAAGTCACTTCTCTAATATGTAATGGACATTGTGGAGTCAAATTACAAATAAATGAATATGTATACTAAAAGGATGCTATAAGTTTTAGACCTTCAATTTTACATGAACATTTGGGAGAATAATATAGGTTATGATGTGGAGTTCTTCCATTTATTAGTTGTTCATTCACTGATGCATGTTTATTGAATGCCTCCCACTCTTCTTGATGCTGGGGATACATGAGGGAATGAAACTCATGATGACTATATTTCAATAGGGGGAGACAATTCATATGATGATAAGAACTTTAGTGGTATTCTTGAGATGCTTTGACATATTGTCTTATGTCTTACCATAAGCCTGTAGCATAAGGATAAGGATAGCATAAGGATGGGAAGTGTCACTATTCTCATTCTGTAAATGTAAACTTGATCAGGCAGGTGAGAGGGCTCATCCAAGGTCACACTTCTCAGGACTGGCAGGGAGGCAAGCCTGGGCTCTGGTATTTCTTGTAGTGAGTCAGGCATGCAGCCACACAGAGTCGTGGTTGAACGATGCTGTGAAGCAGTGACTTGTCAACAGGTGTTCCTGTGGGCTTCTAGGATCTTACATTTTTTGCAGGAGACGTTGCCATGTGATGACATTGCACAGACAGCAGGTATGGTGAAAAGAACCCTGGACTGAGAATCTCCTGGAGAAGTACTGTAAATGGGTGCTGGGTGCATACTGGGAAAGGAATAGTTGTGTTCTTATATTTGTGTGTGGAGCTTCGTTTACAAAATACATTCGCTGTCATTTCTTTTAACTGTCTCCACAATCCTGAGAAAGTAGAATTGGTGTTTTATCCCCATTTCACAGATGAGGAAAATGGAATCCTAGAGAAGTTAAGTGACTTGGTGCAAACTTCATGGTACTCAGTGGCAGAACATGTAATGATGGAGAGAGATAAATACCAGGAGTTCATATTTTCTGTTTTCATTTCCCTTAACATTCATTAGACTTTAGCATTTTAGACATCGCAAGAATAATGAGATTATGATAAGAGCATTATGCATAAACTATGTGTATATCAACCTGAAGGGTTAGCAGTTTTAAGTGTCCGTACTTTCTAAATCAGGAAGCTGGTGGTATGCACCCAGACCTTTCCTATAGATAGGTTCATGGCTGTTCTTTGTGGGACTAGGTTCTCTTTCGATTCATTCAACTCTTTCAGAATGCTTCGCATCCTCACGTTTATTTGGAGCTTGACTTCTCTTATCTGAGCTAAGATACAGACCAAAAAAAAACCACAACAAAAACATATACTAGAGAAACAGGAAATAAGTTTTCAGGGATGTGGCTGCTACAGTCCACTCAGACTCACTCAAGGCAGAATTGTGAAATGATTATTTGTCTTATGGTTCTTCCTTGTCCTTTTATGTGCCAACTTAAAACAAATTAATTTTTGGAATCGGTAAGGCATATCAAAGGCATAAAAGAGTATATGGCAAAAAAGAGAGACTTTTCTACCCTCCTTTCCAGTCACCCCGTTCCTCTTCCACAGGCAACCAGGGTTGTTTTTCCTTAATTTTGGAATCACTCTCATTGTTCCACTGACCTCCATTTGCCTTTCGACTGCACATGGAAACCAGCTGCCTTGGAGAGAACAGCTCATCCATCTACCTACCCATCCATCCATCCATCCATCCATCCATCCGGCCATCCATCCGTCTGTCCATCCGTCCATCTATCCATCCATCCATTCATCCATCCATCCATCCATCCATCCATCCATCCATCCATCCATCCATCCATCATCTGTCCATCAGTCCATTCATCCATTCACCCATCCTACATTTTTTTTAGCATCTACTTTGCACCTAGCCATGTGTTAGAGTCTGGATATGCCAAGACAAAATTCATAGTCCTTGCTGTCAAAGACAGATTTTTTTTTTTAAAAAAAGAAATGTCTTGAAATTTTCACCCTCATTAAGGCTTAAATATTGTTTCTCCCACAGTTAGTGCTCTGTTATTTGCTAGCTAATGTGATAGATTAATTTGTGTTAAGGTTTTAATGACTGATCATGTGCTGTGCTTTCCAGATAAAACCTATGGATAATAGGGGTTTTCAATTCCAAGGGTTTATTTAATATAAGAATTTTGAAAGGCATTATTAAAGAGCTATATTTTAAAGGATGGAGCAAGATGGTCTTTTATCCTCGTTAAGGAGTCAGTAGAGCATAGAGGTCATTAACCCCTCTATGCCTCAGTTTATTCATCTGTAAAATGGGGATGATTATAACACAGCAATATTTGTCCCATAGAGTTTTTAGGAGGATCACAGTTAGATGATTCCTTTAAATAATTTAACTAAGTGTCTGGAACATATTAAGCCCTCATAATTTTTATAACTGTTACTACCATCATAGGTAGTTATCACATAGTTGGTTTCTAGATCTGCTTGTCATAGGCCTGCCTGTTAAATAGCCCACTTTACCTCCAGATTCCCAGAGGCAGGCACTCTCCTCTCATCAATGATGAGTACCAAAAGGGAAGTCAGGACCCAGCACTCTTTATCTGTTATTAAGAGAAAACCACAAGTACTGAATAAATGTCAAGATGCTCCTTGAAAAGAAAAAGAATTTGAACAAACCTGCCTTTGGGCTGGAAGACAAATGTGGATGTGCATACCTGACTACTCACACCCTCTCCTCGTGCAGAGTGTAACCTTCTGCCCTAGAATCTCTTCTTGACACTTGTTTCAAGGACCCCAAGGGCCCAATCATAGCCCTGTTCACCCAGAGCTCCTGGGCTAGGAGCCACTTTGAGCTTTCACTGTCTTTAGAACATCCCCGGGCAGCTAAGACTATCAAGGCCCGGCTGGCTTAGCAGTTCTGGCTGATTAAACTTGATAACACTAATTTTTACTTTTCTGGGACCGGAGTAACTTTTAGCCAGCACAGGTGAAGCACTTTTTCAAGTCACCTTCCTTGCTGTCCATTCCCACTCCTGTCCCCTTTCTAGGTCTCTTTTCACTTTCTATGTGTGCTCTAAACTGTTCCAGGCTAAAAGTTCTTCTATCTTGCTTTCTGGAAAGAAGTCTACTCATTCTGCAACCATTTTACATGTGGGCTGAGGTGGAAAATTATACTGCTTTTTAATATCATTTTAATTGAGAGGCCAGATCATGACTTAAATCATGGCTCTCCTGTCTCCAATTTTCATTTTCTGCCCATAAAATGCTCAATTAATAGCCAGAGATCATAGTTCTTCCTGAAAGAACAGGAGGAGCTGACTGTGATAAAGGCTTATTCCTTCCAGTTCAAGTGATTATTCAAAATCTCATTAAGAATACATTTCTTAAGAATCCTTCAGATTTCTGGACGAGCATTTAATAAAGAAAACACATTTCTTCTTGCTGGGGTTGGGCATATAGACTGAAAGTTGGGAGGGGTGAGGGGATAATATATATATGTGTTTAATAGAAACTCTGAAGATCGCCTAACTGCCACATAGAAATAGTATGTTCGGACAATTAGATAATTCTGTGTAAAATACATTGTGTAAATAGTTCCCAAGTCATGTGTGTGAAATGTTTCCAAAATTCTTCAAAAGAAAGACTCCATCTCCTCCACAGCAGGCCTCTTGGGATGGTTTTTACTGGATCACAGGTGCATATGTAGAACTGGGTAAAATCTAAATATTGGGTCATGGCACACTTTTGTCATTTGTTTATCCAGGACTCATTTACATTTCGTTAGCTACTTAACAGCTGGTGCCAAGGCCCTGCTTGGCATATATGAGGAAATGCAAAGAGGACAATGTGACTAGAGTCCAGTGAGTATAAGAAGATGAAGTCAAAAGAGTAGCCTGGGGACAGAGCCATGCAGGACTTGGATTTTATTCTGTGTGAGACGAGAAGCCACTGGTGGTGGTACTAGGTGGGCGAGGTTGATTAGAGTGGTAATGTGGCATAAATTAAGTTTCCAAACAACCACTGTAATTACTGCTTTGAGAAGAACCTAGGTATGGGGGAGAGGTGGTCAGGGGTGGATGTAGGGTGCTTGTTGAAACTGTGGTTTTGCTGAAAGCTGGTGGTAGTGTGGGAGGGAGGTAGATGCTGGCAGTTGTGAGAAATGGTTTGTTCTGAATGTATTTTGAAGGTAGAGCCAACAATAGTTGTTGGGAAGATGAAGGGAAGTCAAGAATTATGACAAATTTATGTCTTTTTAACTTTGTACTTTAATGGTTGCTAAATTTAAGTATACATTTTGAATAACCAAAGTTTTCCATTTTCTGACAGTGCCAGCGACTTACGGTGTTGCTCAGAAATTCTTCCCTCAGTGCACTAATTGGCTCACTCTAAAGATTTGCTTAACCAACCAAGAAAATTACAGTTATGTACATTAGGTTTTCTGCACACAGTCGATTCCAATAATTCTGATTAGAGAAACAAAAGACGTTGGATTCTTGTTGGCATTTTTAAAAGTGACTATTTTTTCTATGCTTCAAGAGAACTGAAAGCTTTATAAATATGGTAACATATCCTGTATGTGGCCTGCTCTGACTGGTTTTTCATTATTTTGTTTCTAAAGTTCATTCATGATGGTATATACAGCGATATAGTTCATTTTTATTGCTAAGTAATCATTCATACTAAATAACGTATTCATGTTCCTACAGCATCATTTGAGTTGATTCTAGATTTTTGCAGGTAGAAACAATACTGTTAAGGATGTCTTTGTACATATCGTCTAATGCATGTAGTAAGGACAGTCTGTGTGTATGATTGGTGGGATAAATGTTGAGTCATAGACTATAGATATAAAAAGTTCATCTTTAAAATACAGTGTCAAATTCTTTTCCAGAAACAATTGTGTCAATTTATACTCTTGACAGCAGTGCTTAAGAACTTGTCAACACTTGTGATAATGTCAGTATAGTATTATCATACTTTGCTTAAAAATCTGGTGAATATAAAATGGTGGCTTTTTATAAATATCCTGGTTACTAAGTTTAATTGTTATTTATGCTTATGGGGCAATTTTTTTCTTTTCTATGAAATTCCTTTTAATATGTTTTGCCAATTTTTCCACTGTATTTTTATTCATTGATTTATAGGAGCTCTTTAGATATTATTAAAGCTACTAGGACGGGTTCAGTGATTCAGCCTGTAATCCCAGCACTTTAGGAGGCCGAGGCGAGTGGATTGCCTGAGCCCGCGGGTTTGAGACCCGCCCGGGTAACTTGGCGAGACCTTGTCTCTACAATAAATCAAAAAAAAAATTTAGCTGGGTCTGGTATGGCATGCCTGTAGTTCCGGCTACTTGGAAGCCTGAGTTGGAAGGATCGCTGGAGCCCAGCAGGTCGAGGCTGCAGTGACCGGGAACATGCCACTGCACTCTGGTCTGGGCAATTGAGTGAGATTCCAACTTGGAAAAAAAAAAAAAAAAAGCTACTAATTTTTTGTTGGTTACATGTGCTGCAAATATCTTTTTCAGTTTGTGGTTTGATGTTTCATATTCTTCTGGTGTCTTTTGATGAAGAGAAGCTGTTAATTTTAGTGTAGCTAGATTTATACGTCTCCTTTCAGGATAAAAGAACTTTTTAGTGTGTTGGTTTTGAAATAACTTTTTACTGTAAGTTTATACACATATGGTGTATTTTCTTATAGAAGTTTTAAAATTTTGCCATTTATATCAAACCATAATTCATTTAATTTTTTCTTTCTTTCTTTCTTTGTAGAGATGAGGTCTTGCTATGTGCCTAGGCTGGTCTCAAACTCCTGAGCTTGAGCAACCCTCTCATCTTGGCCTCCCAAAGTACTGAGATTACAGGTTTGAGGCATTGTGCCTGGCCTAGAACTTATTTTTAAGTATGGAATGAGAAAATAAATCATTTTTCATGGTATAAGCAAAACATATTTGGTCTTTGCTCTTGGTTCTTGGGACCTTTCCTAGAACTCTTGAAATCTCTAGGGTGACATGCTAATAAGCCAACTGGTGGTTGGGGGCCCCTCAATAGTTTCAGGATAGGGGCTGGTTACCACAAAGACCATGACATGATTAGAAGACTGGAACTTTCAGTCCCGTCTGTCTCTCTTCCCCATCTCCAAGGAGGTGAGGAGAACTGGAGATTGAGTTAATCGTCAATGGCCAATGGCCAATTCAGTCAATCATACTTGTGTATGAAACCTCCACAAAGCTCCTAAATGTTGGGACTTGGAGAGCTTCTGAGTTGGTGAACATATCAAGGTACCGAGAAGGGCCTCTGAGTCTGGAGCATCTGTGACTCCCCCTTCCTAGTCCGGTGTATCTCTTCCTTTGGCTGTTCCTGGGTAATAGTAAGTAAAGCACATTCCTGAGGTTATGTGAGCTCTTCTAGTGAGTTACCCAACCTGGGGGTTGGGGGTGGGTCATGGGAGCCCCTGAATTTATAACTGGTTGTTAGAAGTTCTGGTGATAAGTTCAGACTTGCAACTGGCTTTGAAATGAGGGCAGTCTTGTGGGACTAAGCCCTTAACTTTTGTTATCTGGATGCTAACTTGTGGGATCCAGATAGATAGGAGAATTGAAGTGTAGACTAACCAACTGGTGTTGGAGAGCTGTGCTGAAAAGATACTATGCATTTGGGGTCAGAAGTGTTGTGAGTAAATACAGTTCATATCACCATATAGGGAAACATTTATTCTAGCACTGTTTATTTATTGACACTTCCTTTCCACGATGATCCACAATATACAGATATCTATCTGTCTATCAAGCTTCCAGAAACACATGGATCATTTTTTTTGGTTATATACTACTTCATTAGTCAATTTGTCTAAACCTGTGCCAATACCACCACATGATTTTAATTACTGTGGCTTTAGTTTAAAAGAAGTCTTCTGTCTAGTAGTAGAAGTGATTTATCCCCCGGCCACCAAACTACCTTATTCTTTTCTTCAGGTAAGTCTTGACTTATCTAAAAAAACTTTATATTACTTTAAAATTATATTGAATATACAGATGCATTTTTGGAAAATGAACTTTAAAAAATTTTTAATTTTAAAGATGTGGGGTACAATTCAGGATTAGGTATACAAATATTCATTGTGCAGGTACCCTTGTTGATGAGGTGTGCCCCCACTGCCCTGGCAGTTTCCCACTACTGCCAATTCCGCCTCCTTCCACACTGGCATTTCCTGCTACTGCCAATCCTTTTCATAGAGTATTATGATAATTGTTCAAGGTCTGCTTATGAGTGAGAACTTGTGATACTCAGTTCTTTGTTTCTGTGATAGATCACTCAGTACTATAGACTCTGTGAAGTTCATAATTTTATACTTGTTTATGGCTGCATAATATTCCATAATGTATATGTACCACATTTTTTTTTTTTTTTGGTCCAGTCTTCTTTCAATAGGCAGCATAGTTGGTTCCATGTTTTTGCTATTGTGAACAACTCAGCAATGAACGTGTGTACGCAGTGTATTCACTGAGTGATTTGAGTTCCTCCAGGTGGGGGATTGTGGGGTAATATGGAAGGTCAATTTTTAGATCTTTTAGGAATCGCTAAACTGTTTTCCACAGAGGTTGTTTACACTCCCACCAACAGTGAAGAACTGCTCCCTTTTCTCTGCATCCTCTCCAACATCTGTTGTTTTTTGAGTTACTGATGATGGCCATTCTGACTGGAGTTAGGTGGAATCTCAGTGTAGTTTTAATTTGCATTTCTTTGATGACTAATGAGCCTGAGCATTTTTTCATGCATCTGTTGACTGCTCATATGTCTTCTTTTGAGAAGTGTCTATTCATATCTTTTGCCCACATTGCAATGGGGCTGTTTGTTTTTATCTGTTTGGCACATTTGAGTCCCTTGTAGATCCTAGATGTTAGGCCTTTGTCAGACATAGTGTTGGCAAATATTTTTTCCCAGTCTGTGTGCTGTCTCCCTGTTCTCTTGATGGTTTCTTTGGCTTTGCAGAAGCTTTTCCGTTTGATGAGGTCTCACTTGTCTATCTTATCTCTTATAGCATGGGTGCTTGGGGTGTTGATCAGGAATTGGTTCCCAGTTCCAATTTCCATAAGGTTGTCTCCTGCATTGTCTAAGGTTCTTATAGTTTGAGGTTTTACGTTTATGTCTTTGAACGATTTAGATTTGATTTTTGTGTGTGGTGATAGTAAAGGGACCTGTTTCAATCCTCTGCATGTGGTCAACCAGTTTTCCTAGCACCATTTACTGAATAGGTTCTCCTTTCCCCAGTGGTTGGTGGGGAGGTTTTGTCGAAGATGAGTTGGCTGAGGAATTGAGGTTTCGCTTCTGGAATCTCTGTCCTGTTCCATTGGTCTATATGCCTGTTCTTGTACCAATACTAGGCTGTTTTGATTATTGTAGCCTTATAATAAAGTTTACAGTCTGTGAGTGTGATACATCCCACTTTGTTTTTGTTGTTGAGGATTGTTTTGACTATTTGTGGTTGTTTATGTTTCCATATGAATTTCTGTATTGTCATTTCCAGGTCTGAGAAGAATGCTGCTGGTAATTTAATGTGTATTGCATTAAATCTGCAGATTGCCATGGGTAGGATAGACATCTTAACAATGTTGATTCTTCTAATTCATGAGCATGGAATATTTTGCCATTTGTTTGTGTCATCTCTGAATTCTTTGAGCAGTGTTTTGTAGTTTTCGTTGTTAATGTCTTACATGTCTCTGGTTAGGAAGATGCCAAGGAATTTCACTTTTTTGTGTAGCTATTGTGAACGGGATTGCGCTTTTTGGGGGTTTTTCTGTTTGATTATTGTTGGTGTATAGAAATGCGCTGTCTCTTGCACATTTATTTTGTACTCTGAGACTTTGCTAAAGTCTTTATTGCAAGGAGTTTTTTTTGACAGATTCTCTTGGGTTTTTGAGGTATAGAAAAATGTCATCTGCAAAGAGGGATAACTTGACTTCCTCTTTTCCTATTTGGATACTCTTGATCTCCTTCTCTTGTCTGATTTCTCCAGCTAGGACTTCCAAAACTATGTGGGAAGAGTGGACATCCTTGTCTTGTTCTGATTTTCAGGGGAAATGATTCCAGTTTCTGTCTGTTTAGCAGTATGTTGACTGTGGGTATCTCGTAGATAGCTCTTACTATTTTGAGGTATGTTTCATGTATGCCTAGATGTTTGAGGGTTTTTATCAAGAAGGGGAGCCTAATTTTATCAAAAGCATTTTCCACATCTAATGATGTATGTTTATGGTATTATGAATGTTGAACCAGCTCTGCATCTTTGGGATGAAGTCTACTTGGTCATGGTGAATGAATCTTGAGATGTGTTGTTGGATCCAGTTTGCTAGAATCTTGTTGAGAATTTTAGCATCTATGTTCATCAAGGATATTGGCATGTAGTTCTCTTTCTTTATTGGATCTTTACCTGGTTTGGATATCAATGTAATGTTAGCTTCAAAAAAATGATTTGAGAAGAGTTCCATCTTTCTAAATTGCTGGAATACTTTCAATAGGATTGGTATCATTTCTTCCTTGTATGTTTTGTAGAATTCTGCTGGAAAGCCATCTGGTTCGGGGTTTTTTTTCATAGGTAGTTTTCTCATAACATAGTCAATTTCCTAGATTGTCATTGGTCTATTTAGGGTCTTGATTTCTTCTTGTTTCAACCTGGGGAGGTTGTGTGATGTCAGAAAGTCCTCCATTTCCTTTAGGGTTTCAAGCTTGTTTCCATACAAATGTACATAGTAGTTTCTGATAATGTTTTGTATTTCTTTGGAGTTAGCTGTGACTTTATCTTTTGCATTTCTTTATTGTGTTTATTTGGGCTTTTTCTCTCTTTTTCTTGGTCAGTCTATCTAGAGGTTCAACAATCTTGTTTACCCTTTCAAAGAACCAGCTTTTTGTTTCATTGATTTTTTTTTTCTTTTGTATTATCTTTTTGTCTTCTATGTCTCGAATTTGTGTTTTTATTTTGGTGATCTGGATTCTACTGTTGAAGTTAGGTTTTTGGTGGTCTTGCTTTTCCAGCTTCCTTGAGTGATTTGTTAGGCTGTTAACTTGTGAACTCTACATTTTCTTCATGTGTGTTCGTAGACATATGAATTCCCCTCTTAGTACTTATTTCATTGCATCCTAGAGGTTTTGGTAAGATGTTTCTTCATTTTCATTTGTTTCCAGTATCTTGTAATCTCTGTTTTGATTCCCATGTTTACCCAGGAGTTGTTTAGCATTCTGCTGTTTAGTGTCCATGTCTTTACGGATTTTGGGGGAACTTTGTTGGTGTTTATTGTTATTTTTATTCCACTGTGGTCTAAGAAGGTGCATGGCAGTATTTCAATCTTACAAAATTTGTTTATGCTTTATTTATGGCCAAGGATGTGGTTGATCTTAGAGTATATTTCATTTGGTGATGAGTAGAATGTATATTCTGTGGTTGTTGGGTTGAGTGTTCTGTAGGTATCAATTAAGTCCATTTGGTCAAGTGTCACATTGAAGTTCCAGATCTGCTTGCTGATTTTTTTGTCTTGATGATCTATCTGTCTAGGGTTGTAAGTGGGGTATTTGAGTCCCCAGCTGTGATACTGTTAGAGTCAATATCTTTTTTTAAGTTTATCTAGAAGCTGCTTTATAAAAGTTGATGCTCCTTTGTTTGGTGCATATATGTTTAGGATGGATATTTCTTGTTGATGGATTGATCATTTTATCATGATATAGTGACCTTCTGTATCTTTTAAATTTTTGATAGCTTAGAGGGTATTTTATCTGCTATTAAGATCATGACTCCTGCTTTCTGATGAGATGATTCTCTTGGTGGCAATATTATTGTTGCCTCATGATATTTTAACCATTTTGCATTCTATGTCTTTTCAGGGGTGCTTAGTCCATTTACATTCAGGCTAATTATTGAGATAGTAAAGTTTATCCCTGTCATGGGATTCTTATAGCTTGTTGCTGTTGCTGCTGTTGTTTGTTTGTTGTCTTTCTTTTGATTTTTGGGTTGATTCATGTGTGTTTTCCATCTTTATCCAGCATTCTTAGGAAAGGTGTTGTCATTCTTTTTTTCTTTCTTCTGTGTTTAATACTTTCTTAAGTGTTTCTTGTAAATCTGGTCTGTAGGCAGCATAAGCTCTTAGGGATTGAATGTCTGGGAAGGATTTTAATTCTCCTTACTGATTAAGCTTATCTTACCTGGGTAAGTAATTCTTGGTTGAAATTGTTTATCTTTGAGAACTTTGAAGATTGGGCTCCAAGCTCTACTAGCCTGAAGTGTTTATGTAGATAAGTCTGCTGCTATTCTAATTGGTCTTCCCCAAGTAGGTAGTATGACCTTTTTCTCTAGCTGCCTTTAGGATTTTTTTCTTTTATACCTACTTTGTGTAGGTAAATTACTGTGTGTCTAGGAATTGGTCTCATTTGTTGTCTTGCAGGGGTTCTCTGAATCTCTTACGTTGGAATGGCCATGTCACTGATGAGATGAGAGAAGTTTTCTTTTATAATTTCATAGACCGTTTGTTCCAGGGTGGTCTCTGACTCTCTATCTGCCTTTGGAATTCCAATTAATCTTAGATCAGCCTTTTGAAATAATTGCTTATTTCTCAGAGGTTTTGTTCTGTCATTTTTTTTTTGAGTTGGAGTCTCACTTGGTCGCTCAGACTGGAGTGCAGTGGTCGCTCCCGGCCACCGCAGCCTCGCCCGCTGGGCTCCAGCGATTCTTCCGTCTCAGCCTTCTGAGTAGCCAGAATTACAGGCGTATGCTACCACACCTGGCTGAATTTTTGATTTATTGTAGAGATGAGGTCTCGCTGCCCAGGCAGGTCTCGAACCCACAGGCTCAGGCAATCCACTCACCTCAGCCTCTCAAAGGCGTGGGATTACAGGCTGAGCCACTGAGCCCAGCTTGTTCTGTCCTCTTACGCTTCTTTTCTATGTTTTTAAATTTTGGGTCCTCAAGCTCTGAGATTCTTTCTTCTGCTTGGTTAAATCTGCTTTCCATGCTTATCAGTTTGTTATTTATTTCATTCATTGTATTCTTTATTGCTGTTATCTCAATTATCAACTTCTTCATTCTTTCTCTTGTCTCTCCTCAATTCTTTTTATTCGCTCTATGAATGTCTTGACATCTGGGTTTGTGGTTTGAGACCTGTCATTCTGGGGGCTCTTCATTGTTTGTATTACGAAGTCTGTATTTTCAGTGACTGACCTCCCAGGGGTGTGTGGGAGACCCATATTCTTCCTTTGGTTTTTCCTCATTTGTGTAATTTTTCCTCCTCCCCCCTTTTAACCTCTTCTTTAATTCTCTTGTCCAGGGACAGGAAAGTAACGTTTACTTCTGCTTGTTCACTCTCCTATTCTTCCTTATGTAGAACCTCTGACTTCGTTCAATTCTGAAGCTGGACAGTTGGTGGGTGGCTGTACTTTTTTCAGTTTTGCAATTTAATTGGAGGCAGAGCTGTGATTCAGAAACAATCTGCAGATCCCAGTATCTGCTGACTGGTATTTGTGCCCCCTGGAACCCACTTTCCACTGCCTTACAATCTGTCCATGCAGTGGGGTATTGATTTGTCCCTTGAAAGAAAAATGATGTAAGAAAAAGGAAAAGAATGGGAAAAGGAAGATGGGAACTGAAAGGAAGGTGGAGAGAGAAAAGAAGAAGAGGTAAAACAGACAGGTGTACCAACTAACATATGAAAAGTGAAACAAAGACAGAAAAGATTAAAAAAAAGACAATCATACAAACACACAAACTGCCCAAACCCCCTCATTGATGTACTCTTCCTCAAAAAATACCCATATACAAACAAGAAGTTAAAAAAAGCAATAAAATAACAAAAACAAAGCAAGTTGAGAACGTAATCAAAAACAGAGAGAAGAAAAGAAAAAAAAACTAAAACCAAAAACCAAAAAAACCCCAAAAAACAAAAAAACCAGAGCAAAACAAATAAACAAACAAAAAACCAAAACTCGCTCTGAGGTTGTTCCTGTAAGTTCAACTTCCTTTCAGCTCTCATCTCCAGCCCCTCTCCTCTGCTTTCATGGAAGGCTGATAGGGTTGCTCTCAGCATGGGTCAGATGGCTCATGACTACTCTGGGAGGAAGGTGGATCAGATCTGAACTCAGCCAACTTACTGCTGCTGTTGTCAAGTCTCCCATTCAGATCTGATGTACCTGTGCTCATTCCAGCATGGAGGAGGAGTATCTGTCTCTCTAAGTTTGATGAGATACCTCTAGGTCCCAGGTTGGAGACTGGGTGGAGGTGGGCCGGGCAATGCAGCTCTCTGCCTGGTCCCAGGACAGAGAAAATGGCTCCAGTTGGAGTTTCCTCACTGGTGGTGGAGCTTCTCTCCAGCTCTCCCAGACCTGCTATCTCCACAGATCTGGGGCTCCTGCCACTCTGCTGTCAAAAGTGATGGTGTGGGCCAGGCTTCAGGTGGTGAGGACCAGCTGTATTCTCCAGTCTTTTCTCAGGAGAGCCTTGAGAACAGCAGATGATATTGCACGCCAGCAGCTCCAATCTCAGGGCAGTGGGAGCTTGCAGTCACCTTCAGAGTAGAGCCCCGGGTGCCTGAACTTGAGACTCCCCTCAGATGGACTTTCACTCACCCACCAGCACACACCCATTCATGCAGAGAGTCTTTATAGATATTCGCTTTTGCAGTGACTCTCACAGTCCAACCTGTCCCATCATCATCTTGCCAGAAATCTTGGAAAATGAATGTTTTAATGATAGTTTTTTTCTAAAAATTGTGATTTATATAACCTTTTATTGCTGCTGTGTAGGAGTAAAATAGATGTTTTTTATATCACTCTCATAGCTACTTCTTTAAATTTTTATTTTAAATAATGTATTTTCAGACTTTTGGGGCTCTTTATTATAGATAATTTATCCTGATTTTTATACTTATTTTCTTCCTGTTTTTTGCTCATTTATTTTAAATTTCTTTTTCTGTTTTTCTCTATTTGCATATTTAGAAGTTAGATCAAATTATTTATAATAATGATCTTTGAAACTTTTCTATGCATGTTTAACTAAAGAATGTTGAAATATCTTAAAAACTTTCTTGAACAATACATGCAAATTATAATACTTTAACTTTAGTTATCTCTCCTCATTTTATGCTATTTTTGCCCATAGGTTAATAAAAGGTAGGTTAATTCAAACTTTTATTAAAGCATACATACAAAATGTTAGTATTATTATTATTATTTTGTGTGGATGCTATTTGATTTAGTTTACCTGCATTTCCAAAAGTTTTTTTGCTCACTATTCATTGTATCTCGGATTGTGTTTCTGGAGGATATAATTTAGAATTTTCTTTAGTGCAAATAGTTAATGATAAAGCCTCTGTTTTCATCTGAAAAATACCTTTATTTCACTATTATTCTTTTTTAAAAACAGCTTTACAGAGATATGTTACAATTATACAATTCACCCATTTAAGGTATGCAATTCAGTGGTCTTTAGTACATTCACAGAGTTGAACAACTATTACTATGTTCAATTTTAGATCATTTTCTTTATCTCCTAAAAATATCCTGTTCTTATTAGCATTATTCCCAAGTTTTCTCATCTGTAGACAACCACAAATCTACTTTCTGCCTCTAAAGATTTGTCTATTCTAGGCATTTAACGTAAATGGAATCATATAATATGTGGTCTTTAATGTCTGGCTTCTTTCACTTAGCACAATTTTTTTTAAGGAGGAAACATCGCACCCTGGTAGTTTATTAACAAGTAGATGCCCAAGATCATCTGTAACAAAAACAAAAAAGAAAAAAATACAATGTGAAGAATTACAATCCAGCAGTAGTACCACTGTCAGGCAACATTGACTAGCTGGGACTCGGCAGCAGCTTCCAACTTGCCATCTAAGGAGAAGTTGCCAGCTGAGTGGAGACTCAGCTGCAGCCTCACTTCACCCCATCAGGATTAGCTCTGTGCTCTAATCAGTTGTGTGCAGACAACAGTGACTCCATGTTGGGATCTAACCAGCCATCTGACTTCTCTTTAGCCCCAGTTCTACGTTGTCCTCCTATTTCTACCATCTTCACAACCCTAGATTAAGAAAGCAAACTTCTGCTTTTGGACCAACTATCCTTGACATTCTTCCACAAGTTAGAGGCTATGAAGCTATTAGTCTTCTTGCCTGTTCTGTGTGGTTGCCTGTCATTGCCTTGCTGAATCACATACCCGTTCCCTATGGTATATACGCCCTGGGTCTGTGAAGTGTCAGTGCAGAGATCTACTTGCCTTGCAGCTGCCCACATCTATACCTCTGTCTTTAGGTTCCCTGTATACATCACCCACAAAATGAGGGCACAAATAAGAGACCATCATGAATGCACGTCTACCAGCTATGAGCTCTTTGGGTGACAGTTACAAGGACCTGGATACATATGAGCAAAGAAGCCAGGCCCAGTCAGAAAACTGGTGGACACGCAAACACACACACACACACGAATTTACCCACATAAACTTGAATATTCATGGGCATAAACCCATGACCTACACACATATGTAAAGGTCAGGGACCAGAGGTCATTGGCTCTAGGCCCTGCTGATTGGGCAGTGCTCTATTGTGATGCGATCCATCACCTGGTGATGTCACGGTGCCTGGAAACCAACTGCCAGTGTGTGTGGAGGAGTTGGGAGACACACAGTGCTATTCGAGTGGCTCTGCGAAGAGGATGATTTTCTTGGTGAGAGGTGCATATCAGCACTTCTGACCAATTACATTGTGGTGAGTGTGGCCTCTCTCTTCCCCGCTGTGGCTTGAGGACATTCGGTCCTGGGCGGGTGGCACTGACCTCCCTTGGTTGCCAACAGTCACCCCTGAGCACTCACTGAGCAGCTACTCTGCGCTGATCATATGTATACTCAGCTTAGTCATCTTCATGGCAACTCCCTGGGTGTGGGGGGTGGGGTGTGAATGTGGCCATGTGACAGGAAAGATGTCTGAGGTCCAAAGAAAGGTCACTAGCCAAAGGACCCAAGATGACCCTGGAATGTGTTCTCAGCTCTGTCCTCTCCCAAGCTAAACTCAGACCCTGACCTCCGCAATTAAAATCTAGTCATAATGCCAGATCCAGATAGGGAAGAGCCTGTCCTGGAAGAGCCACCGTGACAGGGCCCTGTGGGTCGGGTGGAGGGTCATCCTTGTTCCACATCTGTGTCCACAAACGGGTTGATCCAAAAGGTGGTTTCGTGAACTCAGTCTGCAGTTTCAGTCATTCATGCTCACAGGGGGACCCCCCCAGATGTGTGGCATCCCTTATCCAGATGTGGGGTGAGAGGCTTCTGCCCTGAGGCAGTAGGGAACAATGACTGAGCACCTTCAGAATGAGCTGTGAGAGATAGCCTCCCTTGTGAGACAGGGGCCTGAAAATATCGAGCTGCTCTCCACAGCTGCCCTCTGTCCCCTCCTCTAGAGGCATCCCTCCCTTGGCCCCACATGTTCCCAAAAAGAATGAATGTCATGGGAGGTCTCCCGAACCAAGTCCCCAGACTCACATGTTCCTTCCTGGTGACCAGGAAAAACGAGCCCCTTTCTGTACTGACAGCTCGGAACTCTGGACCTGCTAATCCTCCTCCCTGAGTCCTGGTCTCCATAAGCACAGAGGCTGCTTTGGAGGCAACACATCATCCTTTCCCCACAACAAACACCCTTAGGCTCAGCTGGTGGGATCTCTAAGTGGATCCACTGGCCACAGTGAGTTGCAATTTAAGTAGAACCGGGTAGTCATTAGGTTTCTTGTTTCCCACCGGAAACTGGGCAGCTTCATACTTTCTGAATGCCAAGGGAGACTCATTCCATAAAGATCTCGGGTGCCTGAGCCTAGGTGGTGTCCAGGCGCGGGAAGAGCCCATCACCAGCCCTTCCCCTTTGGAGGGTGGATGCCATAGTTCCTGCTGGGCAGGTGGGTCCTGGTCTCAAAGGTTTGGGGATGAGGGTCTCGCTGTCCATATGCCCCCAGCCATCTTCGCCAAACTCCGCAGCCATAAGTGCACTGGGCAGTGCTTAACCCACGCTCCCTGGACCCCACCTAAGATGCATTCACACCCTGATGGATGGACGTAGGTGCACAGCCCCATACTTCTGGCAAACATATCAGGACAGGGTACTCTGAGCTCCCACAGAGTGTGGAGCCTCAAGGCCAGAAGGGAATCCTCTTGGTGCAGCCAAAATCCCTTGGGCCCATCTCTGAGTGCCCTCCAGGTGAGAGGTGCAGTGAAGCCACGTCCTCCTTTCCCTGTGCCTTCTACGTGGAGACTGGGGAAAATGACCACAGTGGTCCTTCCCAGGGCACACTCAGGGAGGGGGACAGTCCCTGGCCTGGGTCCTCAGCTCCATTTTGGTTGCCTTACAGCAAGTTGAAACTGCCCTGCATCAGCGCCCTGGGGGCAAAGGTAAGAGGCTCTCCCTGTTACAAAGGAGGTCGATCCAGGGACTGGCGATGTGGCCAGTGGCCCCAGAGCCTTCTTCGGTCCACAGATGTCTCAGAGAATATTCGCCGGCATCCCCTGGCAGGTGCGGGCCGGGCCTGGTCCCTCCTTCTCAACCTTGAGCAAGTCAAGGCACACAACGTTGGACTTTACAAGGTATAGCCCTTCCACATCATCCCAGAGCAGGACACTCCAGGCTGGCTGTGTCAGGAGCCTGGGTCTCCAGCTGAAGGGGTCTCCATCCCAGGGCATGGTCCATCCCAAATCCTGAACACAGGCAAAGATGGGGTTCCCGAAGATGAAATGGACTCTGTTGATAATCTCTGCCTTCGGAAACAAGCCAGGAATGGAGATTTCTTTTGGGCTCACATTGAGGCTATGGGACATATATCTTATGGAAGGCCAGCGTGCGCTCACCGCCATGGCATACACGATCATGAAGATCCACAGATGTCAGTTCCTGTGTGCCTATTCTCAGCCATGGGATCACCTGTGCATACTGGCTGCATAGGAGTCTATGATCAAATGGGAGGTTTGCAAATACTTCTGGCAACCTGGGACTCATCTTTTCCTTCTGCCCAAGAGGCTTCGAAGTGCTGCACAACCAACTGCACCAGAGGCAATCATGTCATCACTGATCGATCTCTTCATCTGCTTCCCTGACCTTGAATGCATCTTCCTCTTCATCCAGAGGACAACCTCCAGCAGCCCGAGGAGCATGTTGGACGCTAAGCCCAGGAGTCTCCACGTCTCCCAGCCCGGGCTAAGCCCCGGACGCTTCAAAGCCACATCCTGTGACAATCACAGGGGTTTCTCCGCCCCGTCTGTGACGGAAACCAAGCCTGGCCTGTCCGCGCCCGGTGACCGTCCAGCAGGCAGGCCAGGAGGAACGGGAGCCACCGCCGGCGGGGCCTCTAGAGAAGCCCCCAACGGCTGCGCCGGCGCAGTCTCTCCCCTGGGACCTCCGACCCCCACGGAGAGGAGGAGCAACCGCCAGACGCCTCTCGCGCAGCCACCATCCCGGGGCCAGTCGCATAATGTTTTCAAGGTTCGTCCATTGTTGAAGCATATAACAGTAGTTTTTTCTTTTCTTTTTAGTGGATATGTAATACTTGTACATATTTACAAAATAAAAAGTGAGACTTCCATACAGGTGTACAACGTGTAATGATCAAATCAGGGTTATTCGCACACTCATTATCTCAAACAATTATCTTTTTTTGTGTCTCGTGGATTCAATTTGAATTCCTCTAGTACTCATGAATTTTCATATATTTACTGATTTACTTGATTAATAATGAGTTTTCATATACTTCGTGGCCATTTTTATTTCCTGTTTTTCAAGTTGCCTGTATATTCTACCTATTTTTAAGAATGTAATCATCTTTTGCTTGTATGTAGGATTTCTTTATATTATGAGTTTTTAATATCATGTTATAGCTATGATTTCTCTCTAATTATACATGTTGCCAATGTCTTCTCCCATTCTGTTTTTTGCCAATTGTGTTTTGGATGAAAAAATTTTAATACCCAGAAGAACATATCTGCTCTACCAAAAATACACCTGCACACGTATGTTCATTGCAGCATTATTCACAACAGCAAAAACATGGAACCAACTCTGATGTCCATCAAAAGTGAATTGGGTAAAGAAAATATGGTACATATACTTGATGGAATATTACACAGTCATAATCCTGGTCTTCACAGCAACATGGATGCAGCTAGGGACCCTCAGACCATCATACTAAGTGAACTATCACAGAAACCAGGAACTGAATACTGAATGTTCTTACTCATAAGCAGGCCTTGGTTACTGGTCAGATGACCACAAGGTTGGGACAACCAGTCACTGCTAGGGGAGGGAGGGAGGGAGAGAGGGCATAGGAGCGTGTGGCTGCACACTGAGTACCAGGTCTGCTATTGGGGGGAGAGAGGGCCAGCTAGAAGCCCAAACTTCACCTGTGTGCAACTTATTCATGTAGTAAATCACTTGTACCCTGCAACTCTAAAATTTAAAAACAAACAAAAAATTTTTTAATGGAATATTTTCAAATTTATCAATGTTTTCCTTTAGAATTAAATCAATAGTTTTCTAATTTAAGTACATGATATTTTTTACATTGTTTTATTTATCTTCATAAAATTAATTTTTTTGCCTCTTATAGTTAGATGTGTAATTCACCTTGATCTGATTTTTATGTTATTGTATGAGGTAGGGATCAAGTTAAAACTTTTTTCATGGATGTCCAATTGCCCTAGTATCAGTTAGTAAAACACTTGGTTTCCTCACTGCCCTGTGTACCAACTTGACACAAAGTGTCATTTGTATATAGATCCGTTTCTTTCTGAGTTGTTTCATTGCTCTATTTGTTTATGCTTCTACCAAATATCTCACACTTTCTTAATTATCCTAGCTTTTAGTAAGTCTTGATTTTTACAAAGAGCAAGTTCTACCATATTTTATTATTTTTCAAGCATGTTTTGAGTATTTTTGCCATTTTTCAATTGCATAGTAATTTTAGAATTAGCATATCAATTACCAAACAACCAAACAAGAAAACAATTTGCAAACCTTTCAATATGATTGTTTTAAAATTATAGATAAATATGTTTGGAAAAAATTTTTTTATTTTAAAGATGTGGGGTACAATTCAGGATTAGTATACAAATGGTCATTATGCAGGTGCCCTTGTTGACGAGGTGAGTCTGCCTTTCTCTCCCCTGGCAGTTTCCCATGACTACCAATCCCTTTCTTATAGTATTATGATCATCATGCAAGGTTCACTTATGAGTGAAAACATGTGGTACTCAGTTTGTTTTTGTGATAGATCACTGAGTATTATAGACTCTAAGTCCATCTAAGATGCTGTGACGTTCATAATTTTGTCCTTTATGGCTACATAATATTCTATTGGGTATATGTAATTCTTTTTTTATTCAGTCCTCGTTCAATGGGTAGCATGGTTGGTTACATGTTTTTGCTATTGTGAATAATGCTGCAATAAGTGTGTGCAGGTATCTTTTTTATAGAGTGATTTAAGTTCTTCTGGGTATATTCCAAGAAGGGGGATTGTGGGATCTTATGGAAGGTTGATTTTTAGATCTTTTAGGAATTGCCACACTGTTTTCAACGGAGGTTGTACTAGTCTCCACTCCCACCAATGTAGAAGTGTTCTTTAATCCCCGCATCCTCTCCAGCATCTATTGTTTTTTGAGTTATTGATGATGGCCATCCTGATTGGAGTTAGGTGGTATCTCAGTGTAGTTTTAAGTTGCATTTCTTTGATGATTAGTGAGGCTGAGCATTTTTTCATGTATCTGTTAGCTGCTCCTATGTCTTCTTTTAAGAAGTGTCTATTCATATCTTTTGTCTACTTTGCAATGGGGCTGTTTGTTTTTTTCTTTTTGGCATGTTTGAGTTCCTTGTAGAGCCTAGATGTTAGGCCTTTGTCAGACATACAGTTGATATATTTTTCCCCAATCTGTGGGCTGTCTTTCCTCTCTTTTGATGGTTTCTTTGGCTTCACAGAAGCCTTTTGGTTTGATGAGGTCTCATTTGTCTATCTTATCTCTTATGGCATGGGCACTTTGGGGCTTTGATCAGGAATTGGTTGCCAGCTCCAATTTCCATGAGGGTATCGCTTGCATTTTCTAAGGTTCTTATAGTTTGAGGTTTTACATTTAGATCTTTGATCCACATAGAGCTGACTCTTGTGTATGGGGATATGTAGGGTTCTTGTTTAAATTTTCTGCATGTGGTCAGTCAGTTTTCCCAGCGCTGTTTATTGAATAGGTTCTTCTCTCCCCAGTGGTTGTTGGTGGAGGCTTTGTTGAAGATGAGTTGGTTGAGAAATTGAGGTTTTACTTCTGGAATCTCTATCCTGTTCCATTGGTCTATATGCCTGTTTTTGTACAAATACCAGGCCGTATTGATTATTGCAGCCTTATAATAAAGTTTAAAATCTGGAAGTGTGATACTTTCTGCTTTGTTTCTTTTGTTGAGGATTGTTTTGGCTATTCACCG
This sequence comes from Carlito syrichta, assembly GCF_000164805.1. NCBI lineage: Eukaryota > Metazoa > Chordata > Mammalia > Primates > Tarsiidae > Carlito > Carlito syrichta. The sequence goes on along the minus strand of NW_007036691.1, from coordinate 17,178 downwards.
TTGTTTATGTATTGTCGTTTCCAGGTCTGAGGAGAATGATGCTGACAATTTAATGGGAATTGAATTAAATCTGTAGATTACCTTGTGTAGGATGGACATCTTAACAATGTTGATTCTTCCAATCCATGAGCATGGAATATTTTTTCATTTGCTTGTGTCTTCTTTGATTTCTTTAAGCGGTGTTTTATAATTTTTATTGTAAAGGACTTTCACTTCTTTGGTTAGGAAGATACTGAGGTATTTCATTTTGTGTGTGTGTGGCTATTGTGAATGGAAATTGTGCTTTTTATATGGGTTTCTGTTTGTTTATTGTTAGTTTATAGGAATGTGACTGTCTTTTGCACATTTATTTTATACTCGGCTACTTTGCCAAGTTCTTTATTAGTGCAAGGAGTTTTTTGACAGATTCTTTTGGGTTTTCGATGTGTAGGATCATGTTGTCTGCAAAGAGAGATAAGTAAGCTTCCTCTTTTCCTATTTGGATACCCCTGATTTCCTTCTCTTGTTTGATTGCTTTAGTTAGGACTTCTAACACTATGTTGAACAGGAGGAGTGAGAGTGGACAGCCTTGTCTTGTTCTGGTTTTCAGGAGGAAATGGTTCCAATTTCTGTCTGTTTAATAGTATGTTGGTTGTGGCTTTCTTGCATATGGCTCTTACTATTTGAGGTATGTTCCATCTATGCCTAGGTACTCAGTTTTTTATCAAGAAGGGATGCTCCATTTTAGCGAATGCTTTTTTCCTTGTCTAATGATATAATCACGTGGTTCTTGTTTTAACATCTGTTGATGTATTTAATTATGTTTATGGTCTTGTGAATGTTGAACCAGTCCTGCATCCCAGGGATAAAACCTGCTTGGTCATGGTGGATGATTTGTGAGATGTGCTGTTGGATCCAATTTGCTAGAATTTTGTTGAGAATTTTAGCATCTGTGTTTATCAAGGATATTGGGCTGTAGTTCTCTTTCTTTGTTGGATCTTTACCTGAATTGGGTATCAGTGTGATGTTTGCTTCATAAAATGATTTGGGGAGAGTTCCATCTTTCTCAATTGCCAGGGATACTTTCAATAGGCTTGATATCGGTTCCTCTTTGTATGTTTTGTAGAATTCTGCTGGAAAGCCGCCTAGTCCAGGGTTTTTTCTGTAGGTAGTTTTCTCATGACAAAGTCAATTTGTTATTGCTCTATTTAGGGTCTCGATTTCTTCTTGTTTCAACCTGGGAGGTTGTGTGATGTAAGAAAGTCCTCTATTTCATTTAGGTTTTTGAGTTTGTTTCCATACAAGTGTACATAGTAATCTTTGAGGATCTTTTGTATTTCCTTGGGGGTCAGTTGTGACTTTATCTTTTGCATTTCTATTTGTGTTTATTTGGGCTTTTACTCTCTTTTTCTCGGTTGATCTGGCTAGGGGTCCATCAAGATTTTTATCCTTACAAAGAACTAGCTTTTTGTGTTCGTAGATTTTTCTATGATATTTTTTTCTTCTGTGTCCCATATTTGTGCTTTTATTTTGGTGATCTGGATTTTGGTGATCTTGTTTTTCCAGCTTCCTTAGGTGATTTGTTAGGCTATTAACTTGTGAACTTTCCATTTTCTTCATGTGTGTTCATAGAGATACAAAATCCCCTCTTAATACTGCTTTCATGGCGTCTCAGAGTTTGGGAGGATGTTTCTTTGTTTTCATTTGTTTCCAGGAATCTTTTAATTTATGTTTCGATTTCTGTGTTGACCCAGGAGTTGTTCAGCCTCATGCTGTTTAGTGTCCATGTCTTTTGTGGATTTTGTGGGAACGTTGTTGGTATTGATATTTATTTTATTCCACTGTAGTCTGAGAAGGTGCATGGCAGTGTTTCAAACTTAAAAATTTTGTTTATGCTTGATTTATGGCAGAGGATGTGGTCGATCTCGGAGCACATTCCATATGGTAATGAGTAGAATGTGTATTTTGTGGTTGCTAGGTCGTGTTTCGTAGATATCTTTTAAATTCATTTGTTCAAATACCAAGTTGAGGTTCTGGCTCTCCTTGTTGATTTTTTGTCTCAGTGATCTGTCTGGGGTTGTTAGTTGGATATGTAAGTTCCCAGTTATGATAGTGTTAGAGTCAATATCTTTTTTTAGTTTGCTTCATAGCTGTTTTGTAAAAACTGGTGCTCCTGTGTTGGGTGCATATATGTTTAGAAAGGATATTTCCTGTTGATGGATTGAACCTTTTATCATTGTGTAGTGATCTTCCATATCTTTTTAAATTTTTGATAGCTTAAAGAGTAGTTTGTCTGATATTAAGATTGCAAATCTTTCTTTCTTTGTTTTCCATTCGCCTGAAAATTTGTTTCCCATCCTCTTACTCTAAGTCTGTGAATGTCCTTTCTTTGTGAGATGAGTGTCCTAGAGACAACACATTATTGCATCAAGATTTTGTATCAATTTGCCTTTCTATGTCTTTTCAGTGATGCTTTTAGTCCATTTACATTCAGGTTAATTATTGAGATATGAGAGTATCCCTGTCATGAAGTTGTTGTTGCTGTTTGCTTTTTTATTGGTTTGTTGGCTTTCTTTTGATTTTTGGATTGATTGATGTGTGTTTTCAATCTTTTCCCTGCATTCTTGGGATAGGCATGGTCGTTCTTTTTTTTCTTTCTTCTGTGTTTAATAATTTCTTAAGTGTTTCTTGTAGAGTTGATCTGGAGGCTGTGTCAACTCTTTGGGATTGAATGGCAAGGATTTTCATTCTCCATTGCTGATGAAACTTAACTAAGATGGGTAGGTAATTCTTGGTTGAAATTGTTTATCTTTGAGAACTTTGAAGATTGAACTCCAGTCTCTTCTAGCCTTAAGTGCTTCTGTAGATAAGTCTGCCTGTATTCTAATTGTTCTTCCCCAGTAGGTAGTCTCCTGCTGCCTTTAGTATTTTTTTTTTTATACTTACTTTGTGTAAGCGAATTACTATGTGTCCTGGAGTTGTTCTTATCATTTGATGTTGTCTTCCTGTGTCTAATAATGTTACATTCTTTCATTTAAATGTTATTTAATTTAATGGAATAATTTCATAATGTTTTAGATAGAGTTATATAACTTTTGCTAGATTTATACCAGGTATTAGTATTTTTGAAACTATTATAAATGGTATTTAAAATTTGTTTTTAGTTTTCTATTTATTACTGGTTATGGAATTACAACTGTTTTAAATGTTGGCCTTGTATTTAGCAACTTTGTTAACTCATTTCTCCATCCTAATTAGTTAGCTGCAGAGTCTTTGGATTTTTTAATGTATACAAACATATTCTCTGGCACAATTTTTTATTTTATTTTTTTATCTTAAAGATGTGGGGTACCATTCAGAGTTACATATACAAATGTTCATTATGCAAGTACCCTTGTTGATGAGGTGTGATCCTCCTTCCCCTGGCAGTTTCCCTCAACTGCCAATCCCACCTCCCCTCCCCTGGCAGTTTCCCACTATTGCCAATCCCTTTTTTATAGTATTATGGTAATTGTTCAAGGTCTGCTTATGAGTGAGAACATATGGTACTCTGTTCTTTGTTTCTGTGATAGATCATCGAGAATGATTGACTCTAAATTCATCCAAGTTGCTGCAAAGTCCATGCTTGTCCTTCTCTATTTTGCCACAATTTTAATGACAATTTTTATTTCTTCATTTACAAGTCTTATCTATATGTTTGGCTTACCTTAATTCACAGTTTAGGCTCTCTTTTTCATTGCTGAATATGTTTGGTGGTGAGAGTGAGCTTTTTGTCTCTTCCTGATTTCAAAAAGAAGAAATTTAGCATTTCCTCATTATCTATGGTATTTTCTGCACATTCGTATGGTAAATCTTTATAAACTTAAAGATCCTTCTTTTCCGATGTGGCCACTTTTGAAGATAATGTCAGAGAAAATATTTGTCTTGGTGGCAAAATATCTCCTATAGTTGTTTTTCTACACCTGCCATTCAATCTCAAAGCAAATATCGCATATTTTAAGTTGTTTTCATTAGGGTGTGGAATGATACATATTGGAGACTCGTGAAGGTAGGAGGTGGGAGGAAAGTAGATGATGAGAAATGACTTAATGGGTACTATGACATTATTCAGATGATGAATACACTGAAAGCCCAGACTTCGCCACCATACATTATAACCATGCAACAAATTTGCACTTGTACCCCTTAAATCTATACAAATTAAAAAAAGAAAATTTTCATCATAGCTGCACTCCACAGATAGGTACCAGTTTCTGTCTCAGTCAGATTTTGGTGCATAACAAGAAAACAAAATATAATGGCTTTCAACAATGAGTCTGCCTCATATCAGTTTATGGATTGACTAGATGGTCTGCTTCAGACTGTGTCCTGTGTCCTTATGTTCTAAATAATTATTTTGAGTTTTTTAAGAAATTGAGATGGACGTTTTTCTCTTAACTTGAAGATATTTAATTCATTTCCATTTAGTGTAATTGCTGATTACTAAAATCTGCATCTTTTAGCTATTTTTAAAAATTTGTCGTGTCTGCTATATATCACCTTTTCTCTCATTTCTTTCTGGATTGGGTATTTTATTTTTTAATCACTCTATCTTCCTTTTATTAAGCTGAAATTTATTTACTCTTTGTGTATTTTTGAGCATTTACTCTACAAATGTTAATTTATAATCTTCACATAAAAATATTTTAATAATAGACACCTTTGTCCTTTCTTTCTCCAAATCAATCCACTTCAGAACACTCTAACTTTATTTACCCCCTTCCAAATTAATTGTGAAGGTGTGTATGTAGGTATGTGTATATAAAACCTCTAGTCAGCATTATTCTTTTATAGTGTCACTATTTATTTGGGCATACCTATATATTTATCTTTTTATCTCTTCACTTTTTTCTGTATCTCTGATTTTCCATTTGTAATGATTATTATTCTGCCTGAGATTATCTTTAATAATTTTCTTATTTTATAAGTCTTTTGGTGGTGTGCTGTCAGTTTTTGTTTGCTTGAAAATGTCTGTTTTGCTTATGTGTTTAAAGTGTATATTCCCCTGATAGAGCATTCTAGGTTGTCAATCATTCTATTCACCACATTGAAGAAATTATTGAAGTATTGTTGCTGCTGAGATGTTAGCCCCCAGTTTACCTTTTACTTCTTTGTATATAGCCATCATTTTTGGAGTCTCATCTAAAGATTTTTCTCTTTGCCATTTTTTAAAGTCACTGTTGTAATTCTGACCTTGTTTTTTAAATTTAATCTATTTAGCTTTTCTTGATCTTCTTGAATATGCAGCTTGATGTATTTCATCAATTCTAAAAAATTCAGACATTATTTCTTTTAATGGTGTCATTATCTGTTCTTATCTTTCCTTTAAGGACTCTAATTATATGTATGTTAGATCTTCTCATCAAGTCCTCTCTGTCTCTTACTCTCTTAAAGATTTTTCACATTTTTGCCCAGACTTTTTTCTTCTTCAGTTCATTGATGTTGTTTTCACTTATATCTAATGTGCTCTTAAAACTATCTATTGAGTCCCTTTTCTTTCTTTCTTTTTTTTCTGAGTCAGAGTTCCACTTTGTCACCCAGGCTGGAGTGCAGTGGCATGATTATGACTTACTGCAATCTTGACCTCCTGGGCTTAGGTGATCCTTCTACCTCAGCCTCTTGGGTATCTGGGACTACAGGTATGTACCACCATGCCTTGCTAATTTTTGTATTTTTTGTAGATATGAGACCTCACTCTGTTTCCTCAGCTGATACAAGAAATCCTCTCTCCGCGGTCTCCCAAAGTGCTAAGATTACAGGTTTGAGTCATGCTGCCTGGTCTGTCCAAAAATTTTAATTCTACCTCATTTATGATCCATGGTAAAAATAAGACTTATTGCATATACATGTTAACTTTGAGTTCTTACTTTCAGATTTATATTTTATACATATAAGTTTATACGTACAAAGGGACCTAAAAAAACCCAGAATTATTTTTTGGAGGGCAGGCCACTTATAGTATGGGCTTCCTCCACTAAGTAAATGTTCTAGGAAACCATCAGCATCAATGTGCCAACTAGCATTGTTGTAAGAGGCTGTGTTTGGTGTCAGTGAACTTTTTTTGGAGATTATTTCAACGCATTTGCCTGTTTCACGATGGGTGACTTACAAGTGCACCTGCCCACACCGCCCTGAGTGTTCAACAGCTTTTGACCAAGAACGGCATGACTTCTAGGCCCCACTCACTCTATTCACCTACTCTTACCCCGGTGACTTTTTTTTGTCTTCCTGAATGAAAAATGTCCTTAAAGGGAAATGTCAGCCAGGCTCGGTGGCTCAGCCTGTAATCCCGCGCCTTTGGGAAGTTGAGGTGAGTGGATCACCTGAACCCGTGGGTTCGAGACTTGCCTGGGCCACTTGACGAGACCTCCTCTCTACAATAAATCAAAACGAGCCGGACGTGGTAGCGCGCGCCTGTAGTTCCGGCTCCTTGGAAGGCCAAGGCGGAAGAATCGCCAGAGCCCAGCAGGTCGAGGTTGCAGGGGCCGGGAGCGGCCGCTGCGCTCCAGTCTGGGCGACAGAGTGAGGCTCCAACACACAAAAAAAGAAAAGAAAAGAGTCATGGTGTAAGAAAGTAAACTTGGGGCCGGGCTCGGTGGCTCAGCCTGTAATCCCGCGCCTTGGGAGGCTGAGGTGAGCGGATGGCCTGAGCCCGCGGGCTCGAGACCCGCCTGGGCAACTAGCCAGGCGTGGCAGCGTGCGCCTGTAGTTCTCGGAAGACTGAGGCGGCAGGATCGCCAGAGCCCGGCAGGTCGAGGCTGCACTCCAGTCTGGGCAACCGTGAGACTCCAACTCAAAAAAAAAGGGGGGGGGGCAGGGGAATGTTTTGCCAACGTGGGAGAGGTGAAACAAAAAAAGGCATGAGAGGACAGTAATAAAGTATACCATAGACTTAGGTTAAGAGCATGCTATAACCCAATAAATATGTAATCGGCTTGTGGACAATAGCACAGCCATTTTTAGTTTTTAGTTTTCTGTCTTAAAACATAACCTGTAACTGTTTAAAGTTCCAGTTATGGGAAAAACCGCAAAGCTCCAGTTATTCTTCCCTTATCTCACTTTCCCCTTAGCAACAACCAATCAGGTGCCAGGGGGTAATCACCTAAGTTTCCAGATGTCTCTGCAACTTCCCTAGCTAGTGGACCAAGGTCAGCCCGAGTCAGGCTAGCCAATCCTCCATGATTAAGCTGACCACCAGAGGAACTACCCAATTAAATGGTAACAAAACTGGAAAGCCCCCCAAACTCCTACTCCCTTTGCGTAAAAGCATAAAAGGCATCTGCTTAAGGAAATCAGAGCCTCTGAATGTACTCCGCTGTGTCGGTTGTTGACAGAGGTCCAGGCTCGAGCTTGTAAATAAAGACCCTCTTGAACTTTCATCGGAATTGGCTCTTGGTGGTCTTTTGGATTGAACATTCGGCCACTACAGGCAGAAGAACTAAAAGGTATCAAAATCGACAAGTTCAAAAACTGTTTTGAGCAGTGAAAACAGCATCTTGATAGGTGTATTGCGTCAAATGGAGAGTACTTTGAAGGTGACTGAAGTTTAAACATGTAAGAATAAATACACAATTTTTTAAATAAATAAATTCTTGATTTCTTGAGTCTTCCTCATATAAAATCTATTTCCATTTCCAAACTTAAAAGTTTATATTATAGCAGTTTTTATAGTTCCCAATTTCCTGTCAAAATACTAAATACAAGCTTGGCCTTTTATTTTTTTGACTATAATAAACATAGTTGATCCATGTTTGTGAATCTTATTACCCAAAGTTCTATGGGTCTGTTTCTCTTGTATTGTTTTGCCAGTTCTTCATGATAGCTATCTCCTATTTATATCTTGCTTTCTTTTATATTTTCCTGGAAATTATATTTAAAATGTATGTGTAGGAAAGAATTTAAATGCTAAGATGGTATTACTTTTGTTCAGTGCAGATTTTCATTTTCACTTTCCTCAGTGTCATTTTTTCGACTTCATTCCTTCTAGACCCCAGCACAAAGTAAAGAATGTTTTACTAAAATCTCTTCTTATGCTGTGTCTTGGGCTTTGATGTTTCCTTCTAGCTCTGTCAGATCACCTAAAGCAAATGCTCATGGGTGTCTTACCCATAATTCCTTGGGCCTTACCATTGTATTTTAGTACCAGCCTACCTTCTGACTGCCAGATCTCCATATCTTTGCCTGAGGGCTTTCTCTAGAAACCAGAGCCCTCTCTTTGCAGTGCAGGGCAAGTAGGCAATGCCAGAGAACAAATGCTTTCCTCAGAGCACCACTCAACCAATGACTGACAGAAGTTGGCATATAAATATTCCAATTCTTTTTACCTAGGGTGAAATGCTTTTAGTCACATGTTTTACAGTTTCCCAGAGTTTTACAGTAGAATTAAGTTTTAGTTACCTGCAGTGGGAACTGACTTTAAAATGCCATTATTGGTGCTATTTTTTTCCAAACTAACTTCTTCACCCCCAGATCTGTGTTTTCTAGGACCACTTCTTAATAAGTTACTTGCACTCAAATCGTTGCCTTAGGAAGCCCAAAGTCGCTGTGCCAAGTGCACTTCAGTTTCTCAGATGCCTCGTCTGGATCAGCAAACTTTCTCAGGTCAAAGATTGACCCGCTTAGTAGACAGACTAGTCTAGGGTCATGCCTTCTTTAGTATCTCAGTCCAGTAATTTCTCACTCTTTTGTTAACTTCTTAATATGATTTAGAAGTTTTTCTCAAACTTTGTATTTCTGAGCTTTTAAATTGTTTTTGATGGGCCGGGCTCGGTGGCTCAGCCTGTAATCCCGCGCTTTGGGAGGCCGAGGTGAGTGAATCGCCTGAGCCCGAGGGTTCGAGACCCGCCTGGGTAACTTGGCGAGACCTCATCTCTACAATAAATCAGAAAAATTAGCCGGGCGTGGTAGCGCGAGCCTGTAGTTCCAGCTACTCGGAAGGCTGAGGCGGAAGGATCGCCGGAGCCCAGCAGGTCGAGGCTGCGGTGGCCGGGAGCGGCCACTGCACTCCAGTCTGGGCGACAGAGTGAGACTCCAACTCAAAAAAAAATTGTTTTTGATGGAAAAGTTCATGTTATCTAGTCCACCATTAGCAGATGTGATAGCCTCAACCATTATCTCTGGAAATACTTTTTCTGTTCATTCTTTAATTCTTTTCTTTGGTATTCTGTCTGGATGTATTTTAAACTTTCTCATTCTTCCTTGAACCTCTCCTCTATAGTCTTTTTTCCCCTCTGTGTTGTAGTCTGAGCAATGTATTTATTTATTCATTTCAATTTTCTATTAACTTTTCTAATCTGCTATGAAAACTATCTAAATTTTTATTTTACAATTATATTTTCATTCTTTCCCCAAAATATTTCTGGTGCTTATTTTTCAATATTTCATCTTTGTTTCTTTAAACATTTCATGCATATATTTTCATAACATTTTGTATTTCAGTCATGGTATCTGAAGTTCTTTGTGGTCTATTTGTTATTGTTTTTGATATTTTCACTGATGATGGTTTATTTCCTTGTGTACTTCTTGATCTTTGATTGTGAACTCAAATTTTGTTACAATTAATCTGTAGCAAACTTGAAAGTCTAAATTGAGAGTTTCTTCCTTGAATAGAAAATTATTTTTACTGAACATTTTGCTGAAAGCCAGAGAATGATAGTGATCATTCTATTCCCAAGACTGGGTTCTTGGCTTAATATGGGAATTTCAGATTCAGTTTTTCCACCTTGCTGCTGGGTCAAGGCTTGCTCTCCCCATCACAGCTGTGATATAAATTCTTTTTCTCAGAGCAACCCTTTTGGATGCACTTACTGCTCACCACTTTTGTGTCAGAACATATTTTCCTTCTTATTGAAGATTTCCTTTCTTTTCTACAATCCCAGCAATGCAAGTAAAATGAGATTTTACCTAGGATTTAGTTGCTTTGTTGTGCGGAAGACTTTCAGAGTGCCTAATGTGCTATACTTAAAGAAGTAGAAATTCCTTTTAGAAATTTTAATTCTACATCATTTATGATCCATGGTTAAAAAAAAAAAGACATATTGCAAAAATGCTAATTTTGTTAGCTTTTTATTAATAGAACACTAAACTTCAATTCAGACCCCCCCCCTTTTTTTCTGGATGTTTAAATCTGGTTTTTGCAAGAACTTTAAAAAAATCCCAGATAATGTTGAAAATGTATATTTGTAAGCCTAACACTTGGTCATAATAGGCCCACATTTTATTGGTGATCTGTTTGGTTATCATTTTTGAAATGAGTTGTTAGATTAGTAGATTTTAAAATGACTACACATTAGAAATACTTGACAGGAGTTTATAAAAACATAAATTCCTTAAAGTTAACTCAGATTTGCTCAGAATTTTGGGTCTTGAGGAGCTGGGAAAGTTGTGTCCAGGGATTTGCATTTTGAGTAAACGATTTAAAAAAAATAAACTTATTTTGAATAATGTGATTCTGATATACAGTCAGGTTTAAAAATAAATCACTGATCTAGAAAGTATTTGCTTTTGTCTATGAGAGACATTTTAGGGATCTTTGAATTTTATTTTAATAATCCATTCATTTAGTAATTCTCCCACTTCCCCTTTCCAGTATTCACTGAATGCATGTTCAATGTTGTGGGGTCATAAGGGTAATAAAACACATCTTCAAGGAGTTTATCATCTCTATAGTCAGACTGGGCATGCCCCCAAACATCTTGAGCATAAGATTGAAAAGAGTCCAGTGCTGGAAAGGGAGTAACCCTGGGAATTCCTTCAGCATTCACCAAGGCCATTGGTGAAGACAGGATGTTGAGAGCTTCATGGATATGAAAAGTTTCAAGAAAGAAGAATAAGAAGAAACATAGAAAAACAATATTCTTGGTCCTTGTGGTCAGTTGAGTGTAGATTCAGTAAATACAGCAGAAGTGTTTTCCTTCTGCTGTTTTAACCAAATGTTTGAATTCTTTGGAATTGTAAGAGTATAGCGAATTACTCTGTCTTTCTAGACTTTGCTAAATAGCTACTAAAAATGAACCTTCAGCTTTGAATGGCTGTGTGATAATAGAACTGTCATGGGCAGAAATATGACTTTCTGTCAATAAATATTTACTACTAAGGTCTGGATTTATGGCAGCAATTACCACCCCCATGTTGACTCTCCGCTAGTAAGTTAATGACCACCCAGCAACACTTTCTATACCACAACTATTCAGGTCCATCATTGGTTGGAAACTTAACAACCTGTAGGCTGAATCAGGCTTTGCCGAGAGCTAGAAAAGAGAAAGGAAGGGCAATGATGTTGCCTTTGAAAGATTTGATTGTAGTGGACCCTGAATACCTATCGTAATACATTACAAGAAAGGGATTGGTGGTAGCGGGATACTGCCAGAGAAGGGAGGAGGGAATGAGCACACAACATCAACAAGTGTGCGTGATCCTAATCCAGGTGAAGTGAGGTCCAATGGGAGGTCCAAACTTAACTTGTACATGTACCACTTATGTACCCAGTTCTGACTTGGACCCCAAATCTTTAAAATAAAAAAGAAATTTAAAAAATGTAAAAATCAGAAGAAAAATGGCAACAAAGGTGAACATTCTCCCACACAAAAAAGAAAGGTATGATTGTGGCTTATTTGCAATTGTGGAACCAGGACTCCAATAATTCTTGCACGTTTTGGCTTAGCGGTCATCTTTTTAGCAAACTCTTTCTTACCATTCCAATGAAGAACATCTCTCAATGATATTATTATACCCAGTTTGTTTTCTTCATAACACTTATGACAAGTTGCAATTATGTATTTTCCTTGTGTGCTTTTTCTGTCACTGAAATATAGCTCTTTCAGATCATAGATTGTGTCTCCTTAGTTCATCCTTACATCCCCAGAGCCTAGAAAGGTATGGAACAATGTGCTCATTAAATATTTGTTGAAGTGCTAATGCAGTGCTACTGTGCCACAGCAGTGAGGAATGCTGCCTGAGTGTTTGGTGAACTGAATCCAAGTTCATACTAAAATTACTCATTCTTTCATTTCACTTGATAATAATCTTTTATACTCTCAGGGTGCAATTTAATAAACATATTTTAGCTATATTCTTTTTTGTGTTTTGATATCAAAATCTTCTCTTGGCTGGTTTGTGATTGTCTCTGCCTGTAACCTATTCTACACATGGATTCTAGACCAGTTTTTCTAGAACATTCCATCCTGTCATGCCTCTGCTCAAAGCATTCAACGGCACCCGATTACTTAGAGGATACTCTTTATTTCATTAGGCTGCTTCCTCCACTCTTATTTCAGCTTTCTTCTCCAACTTTATCTCTTATCCTTCCTTGCTGAAATTTTACTTTGCTGATACTGGTCTACTTATAAGCCTCTCTTTTCTTACCACCCTTTGCTTCATTCAAATATATCATGCACATTCACCCTGGATCACAGGGAGGGTTTCTTCCATTTAGTTTGTCATTCTTTTTTCACTGTCTATTGAAATTCTATCTATCTAAAGATTCAAGCTTTAGTGAAGCCTTCCAGAACAAGCTAGTCCATGGGATTGTTCTTTTCTTCTTCTTCTGAAGTCCAACTATTCTCTTATTTCCTCCAATAGCATCATAGGCTTATCTGATTCTGATTCAAAAATTTTTATGAATATCTTTTGCACATGAAAGTAGCTTTTAAATCTCCATGTATGGATTCTTACAAGTCCCCCTAGCTCTTTACTCAATGCAATTCATAGGGCAGGCACTCAAAAAGTAATTGCTAGATGAACAGTGAATAAATTAATAAATAACTATCGCAGGTGCAGTAGGTTAGCAGAGGAACCTAGGTCTAGGGTGTTGATAAGGTCCATCTCCTCTTCTGATAGTGACTGCTATTTGATTGATGTTGGATACCCTGAGCATAGATTTAAGAATTCTTGACTTAGTATGAAGACTGCCACATCCATGTGTCTGCCTGGGTGAGGCAGAAGAGGAGGAAGGATGCATGCCTTACACGCTTTTGAAATACATGAAATGATCAGATTTTGGCAGTTTTATATTGTTCAACCTAATACTCACTTATCCTGATTTTTAGATTATTCCAGACATCCTTTTTACTATGTGAAATGCCTTGATACTCTTTCTCTCAGAATTTATGCCAATGAATTAGTTCAGTGTGCATCTGTTATCAAATAGTTGGCAAGATTTCTGGATATAGCTATGACTAGACATGACTTGAAGTCTACAGGTAGGTAAAACCAAGTGCTATCTTTTCTCGGGAGAATAAGTGAAAATAAAATATTCTGGTACAAAATGGTACAGTTATTACATTCAATTGCTAATTCATAGAATAATTTGTCTATCTATTTCCACATTTTTTTTAGGAACCTTAAAATTAATAAAACAGTGTCATGGATTTTTCAGATCTAGAAATCTTTGATAAAAATTCAGTATTCAATTTTCATATCAATATTTGAGGTTGTAGTAGTAACAGTGTCTAATTACTTATGTTCAGCAAGGTTAACTCTACTAATGTGCGTATGTTTTCTGCTGTGTAGTATTTTTTTGACCATATGGAGCCCCTAATTTTCATTTTGTATTTGCCATCCATCTTCTCAATGGACTACAGCACAGTGACAAATGACTAATCACTGAAGGAAGAAATATTGGGGCTCAAATCAGGACAAGCCAGTAGTGAGCAGCTTCTTTTGCACAAAATATTTTAATTCTGTGTCACATAGTGTATTTAAGATGTACAGATAAATTCATACATCGTCCGGTGAACTATACTGTATATTGTCATTGAATCTTTATTTGGAAAACTTCTCTTAGAGTCAGGACAGAAAGTAGATTCACCTCATATACTGACGTTAATGTTTTGGTTCTGGTTGTCTAGGGTCTTTACTAAGAAGTCACAGGATATTTCTGGAAGAAATACTCTGCATTTGCTAATCCTTCTGAATAGTAGTGACTTATTAAAGGCAAGAAGGCTTGGTTTTAGAGTTGGAAGAACAGGAACAAGAATAAGAACTTGGTTTTTAAATGAGATAATTTGATTTCAGAGTTAGTTTAGACTGATTTTCGGACTAGTGGAGCCATACTCCAAAACTGTGGTTCTGAGGCCTTACTTCCAGGATCAACCAAGTCTAATTAGTTTGTCCTTCTGCTTTCTGTCTGTGGAACAGAGAATAAAACTGTTACCTTTTTTTGTGCAATAATAACTTGCCTTCAGATAAAACTAACCAGAGAGGAGAGTCAGAGCCACAAAATAAATGAAGTAGTTAAGTAACTTAGATGGGGGAATTACATTTTTAATATTTTAGCATGTAAGTTTTCTCTCTCCCTTCTTCTGTTTCTTCTTTCTTTTCTTGCTCTCTCTCTCTCTCTTTTTTTCAGAGCCCAAATAAGCTTTTGAATAGGTATGGGAGTGGGAGGAGTATTAAAAAAGTGTAACTGTTGACTTCATTTATCTGAATTAATTTTTAAACATACTGAATAACTCAGGGTGATTGATGGAATTAATTTAAAAAGTAGACACGTAAACATTAAACAATTGGAAGGGAACTCAAACAACTTATTCAAATATAAATGATACTTTCTTTGATTATCTTCAAAGAAGAACACAGTTTTTGATGATGGAACTTTTCTAGGGATAGCACAGGCCTCTGATGAGTATAATTTATAAATAGTCTACACTGGAGGGCTGGGACAATAACTTGTAAAACCTGAGGGTCCAAGATTAATAATCTGGAGTCTTATTTTTCTACTAGACTCTGAGCTCTGTAAGAGTCAGGGCATGCCATACACACAGTACTGGCATCTAGTCCAGTGCCTGGCACATTGAGGTATGAAATGAAAATTCGATGAATTAATCAGTAGATGCATGAATGTATGGGCCTGGCCAAGATGGAGCTTTGCCAGTTTCTGCAATTTTCTTTCTTTTGTCTGTGATGACTGTCAGCTCTTTGATTTGCTACTTCCAACCTACAACCCACCTTTATCCCTTCATTTGAACACAAAGGCTTAAAATACTTTGCTTTCTCTCTGGGTATACTATCGATTAACCTGTCATAGAAAAGCTGTGCTCAGGGAATAAATAGTGCAGGGTAATTGACAGTAAGTAACATGGCTGACATGTGATGTGTCATTTACTAACTCTAGTTTTGAATTGGTGTGTGTGCGTCTGTTATAACTCTTCTTAAGCTTTACTGTTTGTGAAATGAATGCATTTGTTGTTTAAATAAATTTATTGTTTAAAAATTAGAAAATATAGTGAGCAAAACCCAAATTACTCACAATCCTAACACCTAGAGCTAATCACTCTTAATATTTTAT
The DNA here is from genome assembly GCF_000164805.1 of Carlito syrichta. Taxonomy (NCBI): domain Eukaryota; kingdom Metazoa; phylum Chordata; class Mammalia; order Primates; family Tarsiidae; genus Carlito; species Carlito syrichta. The sequence goes on along the minus strand of NW_007036691.1, from coordinate 1,874 downwards.
AATTCAAAAATTAAGAATGGGCTTATCAAATTTTTACTTTTTAAACTTCATCAGTCATAAATATACTTGTCAATAAATATACATCTATGTAATTATTTTTGTGCCTACATAAATTGGAAATTTAGGTCATTTCCAATTTTTAGTTTTATGTACAATACTGTGATGAACACCTTCATACATACATCAATGAACATGTTACAGAATACTTCCTTTCAATACATTTTTTTGAAGTGAGCATAATTCTTCAAAGCAAATTGGGATGAAAGGAAGAATCAGAAACACAATAAAATGCAAACCATATTTTTATAATTAGCAAGAAAAAATGCTAATGCTACTTATTATTAATGCATGATGGGCTAGATATACACTGACTTGAGAAAAAACGTATAATACTTATAAGTGGGTTGGGCGGGGCAAGATGGCGATCTGGCAACCCGGTGTCTGAAGCCCTCTGCAAGGGAGATCTGCAGTGGGTCTCTGACTCTCGCCCCCGGGAGGCTGGGGACCCCAGCATTGCAGCCTACTCCTCAAACAGAGCTCGGCCATCGCTATCACTGGAACATCGCAAGGACTGGACATTTTTACTGCATCGTCCTCTCCCGCTGCTGCCGCAGCCCCTCCCCCCACCAGCGCTCCCGCCGCCGCGCCCGCCGCGGCCTCTGGCACGGGTAGCTCATCACAACCCGGCCGGAGGAGATCCACATCAAACCGCTTCAGGGAAGATCTGCTGGGATCGCTGCCACCGCTCCTGCGACGGAGATTGTCCTGCCCACCCGGCGCGGGGTTCCTGTTGCCTGCTCTGAGGCAGGCAGCCATCTTGTTCCTGTCCGGCCCCACCCCCTCTGGGGCGAGCAGATGAGATAGCACCACCTGCTGGCGATTCAAGGTAACAACACCGAAACGGGAGAGACAAGCTTCATAAAGACATAGACTAAACTTCTGAACCGAGGTTATTTTGAACTGTCCTTCACAGCAGATCAGGGGAACTGACCCTAACTGCAAACTAATTTACCAGCTTGAAAAAAAAAAAAAACAAAAAAAATGAGAAATCAGACCTGAAAGGACATTGGACTTAAACGAAATGTCTCAGAGTGTGCTTCATTGATTCTATTAGTTTAATGACTTAATTCTATTCCTACTGTATTGTTCCCTTTTTTCTCTTTTCCCTTTCCTTTTCTTCTCTTTTATTCTGTCTGTGAACCAGGTCTTTGTATAGAGGAACAGCACACTAATAAGATGGTTGGATAGCTGGTATGCTAGCATCACTATATGTTTTATTTTTGTTTGTATGAGAGTTGGTTCGACTGTAGCGGTGGTCTATTGTTTTTATCTGTTTCAGTATAGGCCTCTCTCTCTATTTGTTGGCACACTCGTTTGTTTCCCCCTTTACTCCTCTATCTCTCCACTCCCCTTTTCAACCCACTATCTGCTCCATTCTTTCCCCTCTGCTAACCACATTTTATTTCAGGGAGTAAACCTACAGCCCCACTGCCCTGGAAAGATTCCAGGGCAGTGGGAAGTGGGTTCCACATTATCCACACGCCTGTCAGCGAATACCAGGACCTGCAGACAGATTTTGAATCACAGCTCTCCCCTTAAGTACATCTCAAAACTGCAAAAAGGACCACCTCCAACCTACAGTGCAACTTCAGAATTGAACAAAGTAAGAGGACGTACATAAAGAATAGGAGATTGAACAAACAGAAGTAAAACCAATCCCTTTACCCCTGAATAACAGAATTAAAGAAGACGGTGACGTGGAGGGAAGGAAAAAGTAAGGAGGGGGGAGAAACCGCACAAATGAAGAAAAACCAAAAGAAGAATATAGGTCTTACACAGACCCCTGGGAGATCAGACAATGAGAAAACAGATTG
>NW_007036690.1:0-2050 GCF_000164805.1 Carlito syrichta | reverse complement strand
GGAAGGCCTCTCAACTGTCAGTTGCTCAGTGAATGCATTAACATAAGTAGTGTTGGCACAGTCCAATGGAAGTTGTTTTTTGTGTCACTGTTTCATAGTATCTGTGCCAAGACATATGATATTGTAGTCAGTCTTAAGTGCAATTATGTCTTGTTGTCTCAAGATGTAATCTTATATGACTATGTTATAAATAGTAAGCAGGATGAGTTCCTACGGTTGTTATTCTAAAACTTAAAGTGAGTTATTTTCTTAGGTCAATATATGTACAGGCTTTCTATTTGTTTGTTTGTTTGGGCTATGGATTGGCCATTGTATGTAACTTAATGCCATTCCTCCTGGCTGCATGTAGCTGCTGGCTAGCCTATCATTTCCTTAAAAATCATGTTTATATCATATTTTCTATTAAAAGGAGAATAATAACCTTGAAGGCTTAGACTTGAAAATCACTAATGGGGGTCTGCACAGTAGGAACAATCAAAGCAAAATTGAGCAGAACAGCAACTAAAAGCCCCATTTGCCCAAACTGATTCAAACTTGTTTTCACAAATAGGCAAAGCAAGCCGTTAGAGCAACTATGTGGAACATTTTTCTTTAAATTGAGTCGATGCTGGAAAAAGATGTAGAGTAACAAGAATACCATATTTTTGTAGAACAGAAGGCATTTATTGATATTCTTCAGATGAATGTGATAAATTAGTACAAAGTGAAAATTGATTTATTATTTTAAACTGAACACTGTAAGGGTCCGAGTTAATTTGCGGTCAACATGCATTCACAAATGTGTGGGAATTATTTTGAACAAGAGGTTTCCAGGTACAGAGATCAGAAATGAATGACTAAAAGACACAATAAACAGGGTGGTCTGAGAAGCTGAGTGAAAAACTTTAATGATCAAAGAATATGAGCAGTCTTCCAAGAGAGAGGGTGTAAACCCTAAGATTTGACCCTAATAAGAGGCAAAGAAAATGAAGATACACTTGTTTTTAATTTCTCACTTGTAAAGTACCTTATAACATGACTGAATAAATGATTGCTCCGTTGGGAAAAGTTTAGATAATTTGACTTAATGAGTAGAAAGTTTCCAACATTTTTTTTCTATGCCAAACATACATGTGGGATGAATATATTCCTGTTGAAAACAGTGACTTGCTATGGTGGTGACTTTCAACCTTAAGGCAAGGCCCACTTATGTTCAAGGGGCATTTCAGACTTTGTGCGTCACCTAACAAACCTAAGGTAACTGTGATCTATAGTTCCATCCTAGGGCGAAGACTAGAATTTCTTTCTTACCCATTATTTATAAATTTATTTTAAAGATGAGTAGAACTGTATGTATTATGAGAACAGTGAACCTTAGTTTTGACATTCCAGAGTATCATAAAATTCTTAAAAGTGAATATCAGTTTACCTAAATAAAAAATCTATCAGTACATCCTATGTAGGACTTGTTGGAAATGTGAAGCCACAAGTGTTTTAAAATAGTGAAAGTCTAGGAATTTTAAGTTTAAGTACAATACCAGTTAATCAAAAACAGAGATAAAATTGAAAATAGTATTCCTTGTATTTAATGTTTGATATAAATGTAAATAGAAAACTATTAAGAATGCTTTATATTGACTACATAAATGCATAAATTGAACAAATATAGTAGTGATTATAATTATAGCTATTATATATAGCACATATTATAGCTGTAGTTATAATCATTACTATATTTGGTCCTTATCCTTATTTTACAGAAGAAAAAACTGAAGTAAAGAGTGGAAAATAGCTTTCCCAGAATCATGTAGGCAACATGTAGCAATACCAGGCTTTGAAACTGGGAAGTGTAATTCCAGAGTTTTTGAGGATAGAAGGGTGAAAATTTAAATGAGTTTATTGTCTATCTTTGAATAAAGGTGAAGAAATAAAACCAAATAAAAATAAAACATTAAAGTTAAGGTGAAGATAAAACCAAAGCGGGGGAGATTTCTCCTATATCAACCATTTAGCACAGGTATTTCCATTTCCCTGAATGTACATAACTACACACTTCAAAAGAAATGAACTG
>NW_007036689.1:0-801 GCF_000164805.1 Carlito syrichta | reverse complement strand
AATAATAATCACCACCACCACCACCACCACCACCACCGCCGCCGCCGCCGCCATAACCATATTAACAGCAAACACTGATACGGTGTTTGCTATTTGCCAGGCTCTCTTTTAAATGCTCATTCACTTCTCCCAATAGCAATCTTTGTTTTGCAGATGATAAAACTCAGGTATAAAGGGCTTATGCACCACTGCACACACTTAACTCAGGACATCATTTACAGAATCTATTGGGTACATAGCACCCCTTTGAGTTGTACAATGCAGTTGATCCTGAAAGAGAGTTTAAGTAACTGGTCCAAGAACTCTCTGTTGCAAGGATTAGCATTGTCTTGGGTGGAAAGAATTGTAAAGCTATACAGGAAGAGATGCTATATGTACGGTATACATATGTTTTCTATTATATGTATATATGTTTGTTCATATAGAGAGTTTGAAAAAAATAATCATTTTATTTTAGAATAGTTTAGATTTACAGGAAAGTTGCAAAGATAAAACAGAGAGTACCCATATATTCCATGGTCAGTTTTCCCTGTATTAACATGTTATTAGTTTGTCACAATTAATCAGCCAATATTAGCATATTATTAACTAAAGTCCATAATTTATTCAGATATCCTTAATGCTCCCCTAATTTTTTTTTCTGTTCCAGGACCCCAAATTACATTTACCTGCCATGTCTCCTTAAGTTTCTCTGGACTGTGGCAGTTTCTGAATTTCCTTGTTTTTTATTATCTTGACAGTTTTGAGGAGCACTGCTCAGGTATTTTGTAGAGTTTCTCCCAGCTGGGATTTATCTGAGGT
>NW_007036688.1:0-3597 GCF_000164805.1 Carlito syrichta | reverse complement strand
TTTGTTAGAGCATACAAATAGAGTGTTGAAAACTTGGGCTTGGCAGTAAAGGCAAAATCAGATGTTGAAGTGACTAGAAAGAAAGGAAGCTTCTATCTAACTAGAAGATGTTTCAGCTGGATGAATAACGGAATGTCTTAAGCAATGCAAACATTTGATCATTTCACAGAAGTCTGGTGGTAGGTAGTTCTGACAAGTACAGGAGCTCAACTTTGTTATCAAGGCTTCAGGCTCTTGTTGTCTTTTTGCTCTGTTATTCTTGCATGTTGGCTTATTGGCTTGTAACAACAAGATGGATGCTGTGATTCTGAGCGTCAAGTTCTTATTCAAGGTAGGAAGGAGAGTGAAAGGGCGACACCAGCCTTGTCTGCAACACAGCTTTTTCTTTGCTAGAAGATTTCAGCAGGCATCTGCTTTAGTCTTATTGGGCAGAGTTGAGTCACATGGGTACTGTCAGCTACTAGGTAGCCTGGGAAAGCAAGTATTTAACATTTCCAGGCTGCATAATAGAAGCAGGCTTGGGAGAAGGAATGTGAATGGGTACTGAAATAGCCAGTGGACATCTGAACTAGTATATTGTAACAGCTCATTTAGTCACACCATGCCATGCTACCCTTCTGCCATTTGCTTTCTACCTTTTTAGATATACAAGGATGCATTACAGTCCTATTTCCACTTTGCTCAGATCTGAGTGCTCTACAGCTTTGCTACTCAAATTGTAGTCTGTGGGCCCGCAGCCTCAAAATCATCTGGGATCTTGATGGAAATGCAAAATCTCAGGCCCTGTCTCAGACTGGCTGAATCTGAATCTGCATTTTGATAAGATCCCCAGGGGACACTAAAGTGCCACTTTATAGCACGTTTGCCTTAAATTAGTGTCAATCCAGATGAAATTTATTTGGGACATTTCTGAGCACTCCCTTAGATGCAGTTTACTGGGAGTGAGTCTGGGATGCAGTCTGAGAGTGAGGAGACTAGGATTCTAGTCCCTGTACTGGTCTGATTCACAGTCTTGGACAAGTCCTGTTAACACTTTACATCTCAGTTTTCTCATCTGAGTAACAAAATACAATCCAAATATCCTTGAAGAAGCTCTCTTCCATATTCAAGTCCTAACTGAAGGCAGTGTGCTATAGTGTAAAAGAAGGGTTGCATATTCTGCCAGTATGCCCTTACTAGATATGATTCTTCTGTCATTTTCTCAAAAATATTCCTTCATTTTGGAGATAGTTATTAAGTTGTCCCTTAGCCTTACTTTTCTTATCTCTAAAACCTTTTGGTTATTAAATAGGGGCATCAGTCATGTTGTAGATTTTCAGTTATAAGAACAAATGTCTTTGTATAAGGGAAATGAGAATTCCAACATGCTTGTCCCCATCTGTGTTATTGGCCCTGGTGCTTTGCCATGCAACATCATTTGTATATGTCAGCACCACACAGGAACTGTTATTGTGTATTCAGTATGATAGTACACTCCTCTTAAGTATGTAAGAAAGGAATCTCAGAAATGCTTAGAAATTAGAACTTTGACATTTATATTTCTAATGAATAAAAGGAGAAAAAGATGGCTTTAAGAAGCAGGGATGAAAATTATATATTCAGTATGAAGCTGAATAGAATATTGTCAGACTTGCTTCTAATAGCATAATTAATAATTAATTATCCTTATTAATTAGGATTGTTTTGACAGCAGATGCCATAAAACTACTCAGGATCTCTAAGTACCAAAATGTCAGATTTGTTATTATCACCAGCCAGCTGTTCAGATGAATCCACCATTAGTTCAGAACCTCCCAATTTTTCCTAATGTGATTCAGCCATAATTCTTCAGAATCAAATTAATAAAGTTGAAATGACTACAGGGCTGTGCCACAGGGTTAATGTGTTTGTTTCCTAATGTAGTTGCATGTTTATGGCCTCTTCAAAGGCTGAGTATTGAGATCTAAATCAAGACCCTAAAGACTGAGATGAAACATAGTAGAATCCAGTATTACACTTCGTATCTTCATGCTGAACTCGAAGCACCTCATTCATAATGCTTCTACTTTGTAAAGAGACTCTCTGTAAAGTGCTCCCTCTTTTTACTGCTTTGTTTAGGATTATTTATTTTAAAGAGAGTGTCAGTGTTCTAAAGACATCATTTTTTGTAAACTCCTAGGAGTCCTCTTGCTGTTTTTGATAAAGCCCAGAAATTTATTGGAGTACTGACTCCAGTTTTGTTCTTTATGTCTTAAAATGGATGTTGGAGACCAGAAATGATTTGGATGATGGTTAGTATAAGAGAAAATGAGGATTATATGAGAGCAGATTAAAGAAATCAAAGCACTTCATTTCTGGTATTATGACAGAATGGAAAACCTGAATAAATTCCCTCTGAAATAAGTAAAATGCTGAATAAAATATTCTGTGCTGATCTGCCACAGAAGTTAGAAATTTGCAGGTCTCCTGGATGTTGAATAGACATCACAAGCATAACATCTCCAACTTCTGATCTTCTGATCTTCCTCATCAAGACTGCTACCCCAGCAGCCTTCCTCATGCCAGAGGATGGCAACTCCAGAAAAAGTTGTGCTCAACACAACCAGACCTCATATTCATTCTGTCTGGAAATTCTGTTGTTTCTACTCTCAAAACATATCCACAAGTCAACCCTTTCCACCACTTCCACTGCTACCACCTGGTGAGAGCTACCATCATCTCCAGGCCAGATTGCTGCAATAGGCTTCTAATTGATTTCCTTGCTTTCACCCGTGCCCACTGCATTCTTTTCTTAGTGCATCAGGGAGCGAGCCTCTCACATCTAAATCAGATCTTCCGTGCTCAAGACCTTCCAAAGGCTCAATCCGGTGTCCTTACAAAGTCCTGTGAGGCTTTATATCACCTGTGCCACCAACGACCTCTCTAACTTCATGTCCAATTCTCTTTTTCTTGCTCACTTGGTTCCAGCCACATTAGCCTTCTTGCTGTTTCTAGAATAGACCAGGTACACTTTTGTCTTAGAGTCTTTAGAACCATGCTTCTGGAAGTTTTTTTGTGTTTTAATTTCCACAACTGGAATGTGTTTCATTATTTTTTTGTTATAACTGCATCATGGTCAAAGAATATTGACCATACTATATCAATCTTTGAAGCCCACTTTATGACCTAGCACTTGGTCAGTATTCAAACATTTTTTTATTTCTGCTTGAGGAGAACATGTAGTCTGCAAAAACTATATCCAAACATTTTTATATGTCCACTAGAATAAACTTAATTGTGCTCCCTCTTTTTTGTTTTCTTAGTTTCTTATTAAATTTTAAAAGCATGTTAAAAATTCTTCCCTCTGGTGGGCATGTATCTTTGGTTCTTGTCAATTTTTGCTTATATTTTGAGGCTACATTATTCAGTGCATACAAATTTAGAATTGTTCAATCTTCTGGGTCTTTCATCATTATGTAGTGACATTTATTTCATTGTAATTTTTTTTAAGATTTATTTTGTCTGATAGTAATGTAGTTGTAATAGCTTACATCAATTAGCATATCTCTTTATCTTTCAGTTAAAACTTTCTTAATTCTAACATTTTTTTCCTTTTTCTTTTCTTTTTTTTTTTTTTTT
>NW_007036687.1:101987-102925 GCF_000164805.1 Carlito syrichta | reverse complement strand
CGAAACCATCAGGAGATCAGGGAGACAGCCCACAGACTGGGAAAAAGTATTTGCCAAATCCATGTCTGACAAAGGCCTAACATCTAGGATCTACAAAGAACTCAAATGTGCTGAAAAGAAAAAACAAACAACCCCATTACAAAGTGGGCAAAAGACATGAACAGACACTTCTCAAAAGAAGACATATGAGCGGCCAACAGACACTTGAAGAAATGTTCAACTTCACTAGTCATCAAGGAAATGCAAATTAAAACTACACTGAGGTGGCTCAGAGTGTAATCCCGAGCCTTTGGGAGGCTGAGGTGAGTGGATTGCCCAAGCCTGCGGGTTCGAGAACCACCTGGGCAGGTGAGACCTCATCTCTACAATAAAATAAAAAAATCAGCCGGGCGTGGTAGCACATGCCTATAATTCTGGCTACTCGGAAGGCTGAGGTGGAAGGATCACCGGAGCCCAGCAGGTCGAGGCTGCGGTGGCAGGGAGCGGTCACTGCACTCCAGTCTGGGCGACCGAGTGAGACTCCAACTCAAAAAAAAAAAACAAAACAAAAAAACCCTACACTGAGATACCACCTAACTCCAATCAGAATGGTCATTATTAATAACTCAAAAAATGCCAGGCTCGGTCGCTCAGCCTGTAATCCCGCGCTTTGGGAGGCTGAGGTGAGTGGATTGCCTGAGCCCGTGGATTCGAGACCTGCCTGGGCAACTTGACGAGACCTCATCTCTACAATAAATCAAAAAATTAGTTGGGCATGGTAGCGCGCACCTGTAGTTCCAGCTACTTGGAAGGCTGAGGTGGAAGGTTGGCCAGAGCCCAGCAGATCGAGGCTGTGGTGGCCGGGAGCGGCCACCGCACTCCAGTCTGGGTGACAGGGTGAGATTCCAACTCAAAAAAAAAAAAAAACTTAAAAATAACAGAGGCTGGAGAGGATGTGG